>NW_018408620.1:182565-276941 GCF_002113885.1 Mizuhopecten yessoensis | reverse complement strand
GGGGGGGCAAATATGTTAACTTCAAGCAGCATTTTCTAAAGAGTCATAAGGTCAAGAGCCATAATGCTTGGATGTGATATGTAGACAAGCAGTGAAAATGTGTTTATAAGATATTGTGCTTAGGTCTAAGTTGGTTTTAAGTTCTAGCTGGGTAGCCGGGGTTGAAGTATAACATGGATTTCCATGGTTAAAAAGCTTTAAGAATCTGAATTCTAGTGTCCATCAGTGATTCCTGGGACTGAGTGTTATGAAGTTTCTTCAAATAGCTGATCATGATCTTTTATGGTCACTGGGATCCTTTGGTCATAATTTAGCATATATGCTGTTGATTTGTATGAGGAAATAAATACAACCATGCTACCAAAATTAGCCCGGGGGAAGGCCCCACCCCTTGAGACTTACTTCCATTGTCATGACATGGAAAAGATTGAGATTCCTACCCAATTACAATGTCTACTTATATATGAATCACAAATTTACCATAAGCATCCAGTTACTGTGATTAAAAAGGGAAATATTTATTAAAATACTAATTACTTTAATGAGAATATCATTACTGATAGCCTAAATGTCCAGGTGAGAAATACAAGTTCTATGGCTTCATTTACTCAAGGGTAAATTACATTTAACAAGTGGTTAGGGATAACTTAAAATATCAATACAACAAAATCGAGCAGTTTCATATCATTTCACTGCTATAGATTGGTAGAACAGATCAAATTAATGTGGTTTAAGGGTTTATTTTTCTTTGAAAGCTCTTGTTAGTGACAGAATTTCCATTTTTTCACTAACCACTAGTTGAAGTTAAAAATCCTTTAAACAACTGGGGCCAAAGAAAAGTAGAACCCATTCATTATGATATCGGTTATTATGATATTTTTCCCATGTACCTATTTTTTCCTTCTTTAACTAAGCAAAACAAATCGGTTATTATGATATGGTCAAAGGAAGGACTCCGCTTATTAATTTTTAGGTCGCCTGAGCTTTGCTTTTTACATTTTCAACTTCTTCTCAAGAACCAGTGGATGTATTTTTTTCAAACTTGGTCAGAATCATCCTTGGTAGATGTGGCTACAAAATTGTAAAATTGGAATTCCTACCCCAGCCCCTGGGGCCAGGGCGGGGCCCCAAAGGGAAAATTTACCAATATTTCAAAAATCTTCTTCTCCAGACTCAGAGGTACTACAGTCATTTTCTCTGCATGGAAAGAAAGATCATCAGGGGCTTTACTTAAATTGTAAATTTCAGGACCCCCGAGCTATTCATTCTCCCTTGGAGAGGGGGTAAAAGTTACTATACTTTATATAGGGAAATAACACTTTTGGGGATATTTTGACAACTTTCTGCAGGAAATTATTTTTACTTGGTGAGAACTATCCTTGGAGGAAGATGGTTTCAAATTGTAAAATTGAGATTCCTACCCCAACCCCTGGGGCCAGGGCGGGGCGGGGCCCCAAAGGGAAAATTTACCAATATTTCAAAAATTTTCTTCACCAGACTCAGAGGTACTACAGTCATTTTCTCTGCATGGAAAGAAAGATCATCAGGGGCTTTACTGCAATTGTAAATTTCAGGACCCCCGAGCTATTCATTCTTCCTTGGAGAGGGGGTAAAGTTTACTATAGTTTATATAGGGAAATAACACTTTTGGGTATATTTTGACAACTTTCTGTAGGAAATTATTTTTACTTGGTGAGAATTATCCTTGGAGGAAGTTGGTTTCAAATTGTAAAATTGAAATTCCTACCCCAACCCTAGGGGCCAAGGCGGGGCTAACTGAACATCGCCCAAGGTGATGACCTGTCAACTCCAGGAAAAAGCAGTTTGGACTAACATGCTGTTTAGCTCACCTGCCCGAAGGGCAAGTGAACTTATGCGATGGCCCGTCGTCTGTCCGTCTGTCCTGCGTCAGAAAAAGGGATTCCAGACTCTAGCCCCACTGACTGACTTTGGGTAAATATTATCTCACTTTGACGGGATATTATGTTGCTTTTGGTTCTGCATATGTCGTCTTCTCAGCAAATGAATACAAGAACAACCAGTTTTGATTCTAAATGTTTTATATAACAATGGCAACAAAGGTATAACAAATAAATGTAAACGAGTGAATGAGTTTATATAAACGGGTTGAAGTGAGATTTCTCATACAAGGTGAAAATTACTTCTAAAGGTATAAAATTATAAAATAATAAATGAAGTACAATGTAGATGGTATAACAAACAAAAATAACAACAGTATGACAATTACATAAAGTTTATATAAACATAGCTTTGTGAAATATATCTTCTCAAAATATACCTTGTATTGTGTAGGAAAAATAGATATAAATTACATGAACCAGTATATAAAGATGATACCCTAATTGGGGAAAAAATTGCATCAAATGTTGACAGACATTATCATGAAACAGTACTTAAATTATGAAATATGACAAATTGTGGAAACAGACCTTGTTAGATATGTTTTATAACAAGAAGTAAAATATAAATGATTTAAGATTATCAAAATGTAGAGAATAACTAATTGTCCGAGGAAATCTCAGATTAAAATAACTATTCATTAAAACATTTCTGAAAATTCAAAACATTCTCAAACATGAAATTAATTCGAAATATTATTACTATGATTTAAAATATAATAGCTTAAATAATATTTGATTTTAGCTTTGAAACTTTGTTAATTTTGTACAAATATTTCAATATTTTCAATATTCATGTGTATTAAAAATTAAAGTCTGAATCATCTGTATATAGTAATTTGAAACATCTCAAAGAAGGTTGTAAGTTTAGGAGATGAAGAAAAACATTTGAAAAAATTTGGTAAATAACTTTGTTAATTATCTACAGATCAATTTTGCCTATATCTTAATAATGAATAAATTCATGTATGCTTATTTAAATTTCATTTTTAAAAATCTAATATGTAAAAGAGTTTGAAATGTGTATGAACTAAAATTTATAAATATAATGGAATGTTGGCAATAAATATTTAAGAATAAGAAAAGTAATTGATATATTAAATTGGAAAAGGATCAACATAAATTTACAAGAGATGCAGAATATCTGAATGTTACAGAAAAGTATTTTTTTTGTTAAAACTAAAAAATTTGGAAAAGATTAAATAAAAATTCAAACTTAAACATACACTGCATAAGTTGTCCAGGGCTCCCTGAAACATATACTTGTTTGAGAGTATCCCTGGCCTTGACGTTTGCACCTTAAACACGAACTTGTTTAAGGCATTCACGTACCTGAGTTATACATTGCATATATCAAATTTGATAAAACTGAAATATCAAAATAAAATTATGTTTACATGCATATGACAATCCCACAGTTAATTTTTATCTGCTTCAAATGTTTTATTTTTCTAAAATCCAAGAACGTATTTCTTTACATTTCCTGATAAGTACTAGTCTAAATATTCCTTTCTTTATTATATATCT
Source organism: Mizuhopecten yessoensis (assembly GCF_002113885.1). NCBI lineage: Eukaryota > Metazoa > Mollusca > Bivalvia > Pectinida > Pectinidae > Mizuhopecten > Mizuhopecten yessoensis. The sequence goes on along the minus strand of NW_018408620.1, from coordinate 273,495 downwards.
TTTTTTAAAATCAGTTTCATGTTTTTGTTTTTTTCAGAAATACAAGGACATCCTAGAAATTCTCTTATCACAGAAATAACTTGTGTATGTAAAAAAAAATCAAAAACAATAAACAATACTAAGTAATTAGATCACTCATGATCAGCAAAGATGCATTATATCAGCTCAAATGATATATTCATATTGCACAATATCTAGATCAACAGTTATATGAGATGTCTGTTTCACTGTTTATAATTATTTTGTTGCTCAATTCGTTCACTTTCCAAAGCAGGAGAGGAATCTCCTCTTTCTCTTCTTCTTCTTGTTGCTTCCCTGTGGCTTCACTGGTTTATCTACACGGACAACCACTGATGGGACCTCTACAGCATCTTCACCGAAGTCAACAACAATCTCAGGAATGATGTCCTTCAGATCAACCATCTCGACAGAGTTGTCTAACCTTGTTTTCTTGGTCTGTTTTGTAATATAAAATACAAAATTAATTTTAAAAATTTTCATTTGATAATGGAGGATAATACTCACCAATAAATGCAGACTCATCCCAGTTGTCAACCATGTAAATATTTAACATAACAGTATGACTCATCCCAGTTGTCAACCATGTTAATATTTAACATAACACTACGACTCATCCCAGTTGTCAACAAAGTAAATATTCTACATAACAGTACGAATCATCCCAGTTGTCAACCATGTAAATATTTAACATAACGGTACGACTCATCCCAGTTGTCAACAAAATAAATATTTAACATAACAGTACAACTCATCCCAGTTGTCAACCATGTAAATATTTAACATAACAGTACGACTCATCCCAGTTGTTAACAAAGTAAATATTCTACATAACAGTACGAATCATACCAGTTGTCAACCATGTAAATATTTAACATAACAGTACGACTCATCCCAGTTGTCAACAAAGTAAATATTTAACATAACAGTATGAATCATCCCAGTTGTCAACCATGTAAATATTTAACATAACAGTACGACTCATCCCAGTTGTCAACAATGTGAATATTTAACATAACAGTATGACTCATTCCAGTTGTATGACTCATCCCAGTTGCCAACAAAGTCAATATTCTACATAACAGTATGACTCAACCCAGCTGTCAACAATGTGAATATTTAACATAACAGTGTGACTCATCCCAGTTGTATGACTTATCCCAGATGTCAACAAAGTAAATATTCTAAATAACAGTATGACTCATCCCAGCTGTCAACAAAGTTAATATTCTACACAACAGTATGACTCATCCCAGTTGTATGACTTATCCCAGATGTCAACAAAGTAAATATTCTACATAACAGTATGACTCAACCCAGTTGTCAACAATGTGAATATTTAACATAACAGTATGACTCATCCCAGTTGTCAACAAAGTAAATATTTAACATAACAGTATGACTCATCCCAGTTGTCAACAAAATAAATATCCTACATAACAGTATGACTCATCCCAGTTGTCAACAAAGTAAATATTCTAAATAACAGTATGACTCATCCCAGTTGTCATCAAAGTAAATATTCAACATAACAGTATGACTCATCCCAGTTGTATGACTTATCCCAGTTGTCAACAAAGTAAATATTCTGCATAACAGTATGACTCATCCCAGTTGTCAACAAAGTAAATATTTAACATAACAGTATGACTCATTCCAGTTGTATGACTCATCCCAGTTGCCAACAAAGTAAATATTCAACATAACAGTATGACTCATCCCAGTTGTCAACAAAGTAAATTTTCAACATAACAGTATGACTCATCCCAGTTGTATGACTTATCCCAGTTGTCAACAAAGTAAATATTCTTCATAACAGTATGACTCATCCCAGTTGTCAACAAAGTAAATTTTCTACGTAACAGTATGACTCATCCCAGTTGTCAACAAAGTAAATATTCAACATAACAGTATGACTCATCCCAGTTGTCAACAATGTGAATATTTAACATAACAGTATGACTCATCCCAGTTGTCAACAAAGTAAATATTCTACATAACAGTACGACTCATATTCATGGTCATTTAAACATTAAGCCTCACACTAGAGACCTACCCCAGCTGTCAACTAAACATTGAGCCTCGTACTACAGACCTACATAATGGGCATCAAATTCAAACCAAACATTTGCAATGAATTGTTTATATAAAGTGTAGTCATGACTTACTGGGCAGATGGTATCCAGCAGAGACTTTGTGGTTTCGTATCTAAAGACACCGGGAAGGTAGGTTTCTGAAAAAGAGAATCCAACAAAAAATTACCTCACATGAAAATGTTATGACAAATTCTTGCTAAAAAAGAGATGAATAATTAAAACAATCCTGCCTCCTCCTCAATGATATCTAAACAATTTAAAATTGAAATTCTCCTTCACAGTAGATGTTACTATATATATATATGTTGGTATATAGTGTTATGATGAAAATGTACAAATCATCTTAAATTTACTTCTAAAATTCCATTTTCTTTTTATAATAAACAAGCTCTCAAAAAGTTTTCGGAGACAGTGTGACCTCAATATGACCTTGACATTGGGCATTCCATCCCAATATGTTGAAGTAAACAACACACAGCCTTGCCATCCTACATATACCCCTGACATTTTGTTGCATTCCATTCGATGTGAAGGAGATTATTGCCTGAACAAACATTTTGGACAGGAGGTAGACACAGTGGAGACTATATGAGCTGGTTCACAATCATCGTACTATTTTGTGTTACACAGAGGGCAAAATTAAAATGACTTGATTTCGCTCTTAAAAATTAAATAGTACCGTAAATTTGCGGGTATAATGCGCACTCGGATATAGTGCGCAGGTACGTTTTTGGGGTCAGATTTGAAATTAAAAGAAAACTGAAAATAAAATGATTTTTTTTTTTTAAATCCTCAAAATAAACGGCATCAAACAGGAAAAGTAGCATAAAATGTAGCATGCAATTGGTGTTAGTTACACTAAAAAAAGTGCACACTATACTCGCAAATTTACGGTACTTTATTGAAATATACAGTAGGTGAATTTAAAGCATAGAAGACAGTTAATTGGTTAAGTACAGAAAAAGTTCCCAATTTATTTAAATAAGTGAATGCATGATGGTACATTAGCAAGACGGACAAAAGTGCTACAAAATGAATTCTGTTACCATTATTTTAACATATTTAACACTGAAAAACATTTCTGGGGACTTATTCTTACTTTTGAATAATAAAAAACACAGAAATTTACCATTGAATTAAGTTTTGGGCTTTACATGTTTATTACCAAAATGGACCATACAGGAATATATTTTCCTTGGAAAAATTTTCTGTGAGCATAAAATGGAAAATATGAATATTTCTAATTGGTAACAAAACATCGATATCATTTCCAATGTAACACCTCGTGTGCTGACTAAAACAAATTCCCCTTTATGTCGGTGATAATAAGATTTCTCCAGACATTGACACGTTCTGCGTGTTTCTTGCATAGTGCCTGGTCCTCCATTTCAGGTTCACACTGTAGCCAGTGTTTGGTGAGGGACACAGTTCGCTCATACATGGTCTCCACATCACAGACTGCTCAATATAGAAAAAACTAACTCAAATGTAATCATTCTAAAATGGATCATTCTATTTGGACAAAATTGAGGTGATGCTGTTGAATTCCCTACAGGAATAACTGCAATCTGACCCCTGAGTATTTTGACACCCTGCCTAATCGTTTATAATGCTATAATCCTATTCCTATTAAAAGCTTCCAGATAAAACATGTGTATTCTGATACCCTGTGTATTCTGATATCCTGTATTATTTGCCTGACATGGGTTTTTTTTTCTTCATCAGAATGTCAGATTTGACAGGTTTCACTGTACGGTTTAGTTTATATATTGTGCCAGGGTGTTATGAGAGAAGTGAAACTTGTTAATTTATCTACATATGAACAACCGTTATGAATTTGTACTTGAAATTTGACTAATGCTTTTTTCTTATTTTCTTAGAAATTTCTTTTGGGTAGAATCCCGAAACTCTATCATCATGAGGTGTGCACACCTGTGCCCTTTGTCAATTTGAAGTATGATTATTTTTACTGCTTTGAGGCTCCGATAAGAGAAATAATATAATGACTATTTAATACGGAATCGCAGCTTTAGGTGACTAGAAACAGTAATGTCAAACTCTAATCATAAATCAAACTACTAAAGACACAGGTCTTATTAATGAAACATAATTAACCAAAGAATCTAATTTTGGATATACAATGAATTGTTGCTATTTATCCAATTAACTTCCTTCCTATAGATTATGATAGTCGCCCCATTCTTACATGTCTTTGGTGCTGGGAGGAATTTTCCCCACCTTGGGGTCATCCTTTCAGTCCTGTTAGCTGGAGGAGGGCATGGCAAGGGCAAAAGTGGCTTCCAGCGCCCTGTTCAAAAGGTGTCAGATGTTTTAAAGTTAAATATCACATAAAACATCGTATTATTGTTTGTTAATACTTTATGCTGATTTTTGCTGTTTGTTTTCTTTAAAATCTCAACACATTCTTTTTTGTTAAATATATATCGGGTAAGATATTAGATTTCACCCAATTAATTTTTGATGTCACTACAATATAATTGTAATCTGAAAAATAAGTGAAACTCAAACTGTGATTTTGTTGTCTTTCTTATACAGCTAGGACTATTGGGTATAAATGTATGAGGCAAAATTTACATGATGTAAAACTTGTTTTCAGGAACAAGAACTGTGAGGATTTGATGGAAATTGACCCCATAATATTAAAGTGTTATGTTATGCAAACACAATAGAATCCAATTAATTGGGACTAGTAGAGGATCCTTGTGTCCACTTCAGTAGGAGTTCTATTTACTTGCAATGAGGATACAGTCCATACACACTATCAGGAAGGCAAGGGTCATGTTACTACAAATCTAGTTAATGTTAATACAATATGTATTTAAACAATACAAATGTCACTGGAGCTTTATTTCTCCAATGATAAATGGAACTTACCCCAAACAGAGAGTTGTACTGGAGTAGACCCAGTTGGCTTAAGGTTACCATTTGCAGCAGCCAGATCCTCTAGAGAAAGGTGATCAGTATTTCTGAGTATTTAATTCATACATCTCTCAGTCATAAGATTGCATATAGGAAGTAATATATGTAAATTAGGTGCCATTTTAATATTTATTTTCATGCAATGTCGTACAACATTTCTTAACACACATGCAGATTAAATAGTACCTACAAGGTATGTGTGAATGTATTAAGAGATAAACAAATTGTTTGTAACTAAATTTACCACATTGACCAATGAATGTTGACAATCAGCAATGGTCCTGTTAGAAACTATAGAAGGCAGAACTGTATGGATATTTCCATGTCTGTTGTGTCTTTGATATATATGCACAATGTATTTTCTAAATAGATATTTTCATTTAAATTTAAAAAAGGAAAACCATTTGGTACTGTACTATAAATTGTTTCAGTCTGTTGGTATTGTTTATAAGAGAAGTACTACTTAACTGGTGTACTTACCAGCCTCAATTTCTACAAAAGCCTCTCTAGTTGCCATTGTACACATGTCCTGTATTAGGGCATCAAATGGATCGCCTGATGCCATGATTATCATCTGAAGGAAGCAGACGATGAATTGTGAAAATTTATGGTGAAGACGGATCAGAATAATTTATAAAAACAGCATTTCATGCCTGAAGGGTATAGTATGTGAGGTTGGCAGTAGAAAAAAGTGAAAGGTCCATGAGGCTGTGGAGGAAATAGGCTGTAATAGTGAAAAGATTGGCTAACTCAGAGGTACAAGGCTATTAGTCAGCCACCTGTCTTTTTGACAGACAGTTTTCTGAAAAGGACTTATTTTGACAGGCAATTTTCCACTTTATAACTATTGTATATCAATTTTGACAGGCAGTTTTGTAAAATAATTAAGTTACAATATCAAGGTTTGGTCAAGGATATTTGAAATTCTGGCTAAAAGCCTGAGAGGTGTGGTCTTTTATAATTCCTAATATATATCAATGTTTCATCCTGTATTGGGGTATGGTGAAGGGATAGTTGATCAGGGTATAGAGAGCATGGCTCCTGTGTTTATCCACAGATATATTAGATAAACCACAGGCAAATGCGTCAGGTCAGTAATCCGGCGATTCTAGTTAACTAGAGGGAAGGGAGAATCGCCGGATTACTGACCTGACGCATTTGCCTGTGGTTACTCCAATATATCAAAACTGTTTCAGTCAGTGAATCACAAATAACGTTAATCATTTTATGTTTTTTGCAGCAAAATCTTCGTATTTATTAACGTTTTGGGTTTGAAGTACAAATGTGTAATTATGCAACAAACTTGAAATGCCAGAGTTTATATGCAGCCCACTATATAAACCTAGGCTGAGTAGTATATGAGGTTATGATATCACTGTTTCTCCTATATATATGATTTGCCTAAAAAATACAGATACGATGTTGATGGTACATTGCATTTTGTTTATGACATTGGCAGATAAAGATAAAAGAGGGGCTTTCTGAAATATTGGACTTCAGGACCATCCAAACCTACATGGGAACTGTTTTTGAAAACCTCACAGGCTTATAATTTTTCGCCACAGTTGAAACTGATATGATATACATACTCCTTGCGCTCACTTCGTTCCAGAGATATAGCGTCGTTCTTCAACTTCGATCTAGCTTTAAACACTTATTGTCAATCATTGCACCTCAGGAATCAGGAATGCAGTAAAGAATTAATTAAAACTCAAGATTTATCTCATGTTGAGTTCGATAATATATCGTTATCGTTGAAAATTACATCATATACATACTTACACATGCACTTGTCTCGGATGTGAAACAAAATAGATCTATTTAACCATATACCTAAATTAAGGGGACCTTTACTTTAGGTCTCTGATTTAACTTTCCCGCTCTGAAACTTAATGCAGTGTCGCGCTCTTAGCAAGCTGTGGTTGCTATACAAACAATGCTGACGTCACTATAGAGAACAGAGTTAGTCGAATGGTTTCGTAGTTTCGTACTTTCTCATGCTGGTCGGTTAGTGATCAGCGTTGTTTTCTAGTGTGCTTTTTAAACGTTCTTTGTAGGCGGGGTACGTGAGCAATGTCATCACACCCTTGCGTTATGAGCAACAATTCTCTAGAGTTTTACATGAATCCATACATAGTTATGAACTGTCTGTAGATCATGATGCTACATGACCTTGACATCAGAGATGAAACCTTGTGACAAAGTAATGACAAGCCCTTGGACTAGAGGCAACACTTCTATAGAGTGCAATAAATCGAGACCAGGGGTTACAAAGTTGTAAGCCGGGCACGATATGCAGACAGACAGAAAGACAAATTCAGCCACAAAAGTTTTAGTTTCAACGAAAAAATCAAGCTGTGAACTTTAAAATTATAATTTAGTATACTATGAGCTGACCATCAAAGGATTGTTAATCCTGTACGCATTTCATGTATATTGTCAGAATAAATCTGTGTATCTGTGTATTAAGACAGTTATGTCATTAGCATGAGCACGCCTCTGTCGATGTTAAAACAAGAAAATACAAATTAAACTGAGTCCACAACCAACCGAAATTGTAGATACAGGAAAACACTTACCAAATTTAGTCATAAAACAGTCAGCAGTCTTAGATTAGAAATATTTTAAAGGAAATCTTGCCAATTGAACGGTTAAGAAATAGATAAAGGACATTGCACAAAGACATAAGCTCAATTGTCATTTGGCTAGGTGTAATAAAACATCAAAATTATTATGCAGGATTTCAACCTGTTTTTAGGGATATAAAATACTGTCAAAATATTCCCATTGACACTAATTGGCACCGTATGGCCCAGTTTTCATTTTCTACCTATTATTTCGTTAACTTATTGTTTCTAAAAAATTCAGTTTAAGTGGTAAAATGTTCAACATTTATTGAAAAGCATTCATGTTTCGTGTGACACTGACAGTTTTCAACAGTCCAGTAGTTTTCAATGACCATGGCTTTAATGTGGGTTGATGTTCAGTTTGATATCAGCATATTTCCTCGGCTCCAATCTAATTCAAATTAGATCTTAGCATCGTTTAAGTGGGAGCGATCCGAAGATCTAATTTAAATTAGATTGACTCGGATTAGTTCATCTGCAAAATCCAAGGATTTATGTTTTCTGTATATAGTTGGAATATATATCAAAGCGACATCGAACGCTCTGTAAGCGGTTCCTTGCGGTAACTACACTAATATTATGCCTTTGATTGAAGAATTAAGAAATCGCTCGTCAGCGTAACGGTAAAGTCGACAGGTTTTGATGTTTGGTGTATCTGCTCTGCAGTCTTTCAAAGGACAGGTATCAGCTTACCGATATGGTCAGATTTTTGTACCTGACATTAATCTAACAGCTTACCGCAAGCCTTACAGTTTTTCATGACCCATTCCTGGTTTTCACGGAAGATATGTGTATCAAGAGGGGTCAGTCCAACATGTGATACTCCCTTAAACATTTCGTCATCATCACACAGATGATTTACAAGTCTTCGTTTCCTTTACTGATATGCCGATAAAGTCAAAGATCAAAGTCTGAATGGACCCTATTTACACGAAACACTTGACAAGAGTGGTGTCGGTGTGTGTCTTACAATGACTTTAAGCGGAAACTATCTGATTTGTGCTGAATCAAAATACAACTCGCTTCTGTTTACATTTATATCCTCGGGGTGATTATTTTTGGTTGTCTAACCCTCGGCAAAGAGATTCTATTAGTCACCGAGGATACTCTACACCCCATACAATTGACTTTATGCAAGGATAGAGAAGAAACTGTATTCTCTTATGGTTTTTCTTTGTACTAGAATGTATTACACAGAAACACACATTCACACATAAATGAAGGCAGCAGTTCTGTTGTTTTGTTTTGTAACATACTTTTTCTGGTCGACCTAGAACAAACAAAAATATTCCCATTGACACTAATTGGCACCGTATGGCCCAGTTTTCATTTTCTACCTATTTCGTTAACTTATTGTTTCTAGAAAATTCAGTTTAAGTGGTAAAATGTTCAACATTTATTGAAAAGCATTCATGTTTCGTGTGACACTGACAGTTTTCAACAGCCCAGTAGTTTTCAATGACCATAGCTTTAATGTGGGTTGATTTTAAGCTTGACTTTAAGCGGAAACTATCTGATTTGTGCTGAATCAAAATACAACTCGCTTTTGTTTACATTTATATCCTCGGGGTGATTATTTTTGGTTGTCTAACCCTCGGCAAAGAGATTCTATTAGTCACCGAGGATACTCTACACCCCATACAATTGACTTTATGCAAGGATAGAGAAGAAACTGTATTCTCTTATGGTTTTTCTTTGTACTAGAATGTATTACACAGAAACACACATTCACACATAAATGTAGGCAGCAGTTCTGTTGTTTTGTTTTGTAACATACTTTTTCTGGTCGACCTAGAACACATTCAACGAGATTTGTAAATTTTTACATGAATTTGTAAAACAAAAACAAAAGGAGGAACAACATTACTAACTTATCACACTTTATCACCGTTCATAAAAAATACAGCACGTTTCGATTAACATATTAGTATAACATTCTCAATTTGCCTTGAGCATACCCAACCTTTTACAAACAGCTGAATGACAAAACTAGTATTGTCTCGCCACTCATACAACTGTTAACGCCTACGAGCATGAGAACAGAGCAGTTACATAAATAGAGTGTGTTTGAAAATCCAGTTTTGGGTACCATAACTTGTACATTTCGTTACGTCTTGAAATTCATAAAGATATTGGTTGTTTTACTTATTAGTAAACTCTCTTCTACCTCCTACCACGTGAAGCTATCCAACATGATGCACATTTTTGAAGAACATCTTAATAATTCCTATACATGAAAAGGATGATCACATATTGCCACACTTAATCTAACGATTTTGATGAACATATGATGTTCTTGTCGTATGAACAGTTTTATGTTCTTTTATGTATTTGCTAAATATGGAGGTCTGATTCCTTTTATTTCATATCATAATTTAGCTTTTTTCAAGCAACTACAGCTTTACGAGGATCCGTTCACTACGGAGTAAACAAAATGATCCGGTCTGTACGGAGTACATGACCTGTCGGTACGGAGCAAAACAACTATGCTACTTATGGTATTCGCGACAACTGGTAAACCCGTTGTCAGCATTGTGTGACCAGCTGTAATACTACGCTGGGTACCTTCAGATCTCCTCTATAAGGAGGCAAATATGTAACAACACGCGCGCATCCCCGAAGTCGTCGCACGCATGAATATCAGAGAAAGTTTTTCTCCTGCCCACACAACTCCAACAACTCAGGTGGAGTATAAATGGTCTGCGGTGGATGTTGCGGTATTTGTGCTGTAGCATTCAAATGAGGTGGCACTTTAAAAGATGCCGTTGGAAGCACGGTCCCACTACAAATCAGAACACAATACATCTCCAGCACACACGCAGGCATTCACACATAGGGAGATATTAGCCAGGTGGGATAGGACTAGTAGTTATCGCCTGATAAGGCAGCTCTTGCGAATTCCTCAAAATTGTATTGATTAATGGATATGCTAATTGTATTAATTGTATATCTATGTACTGTAAAGCGCTTAAGAGTTGGTTATGTTAGCTAGATAGGGGGCTTTATCAAAAAGAAAAAATGGAGGGTGATCGGAATAAAACATTTGCATGGAGGGTACAGGACAGGAACACAAGTATACTTCCTCCTTTTCTTCAAATGCAGAGAGCCAAACAAACCCCATACAGAACATAGTATTATAAGTGAACTGGGCAAACATTATACATGTACAGCTACATCTACACACCTATATACAAACATACATACATACTTACGTCCGTACAGACAGACAGACAGACAGACAGACATATGCATCATTATGCTTGTATATTCGAGGATTTTAAAAAACATATCTTGACTCTACTTCTGTGAAAACCAGTCTTACCGACACCTCAATTCTATGTAAAATACTAACATCTTTCGTCTAAATATGTAAGGCCTTAACATCTTGACAGTGAATTGATATCTGTGCGTTGTAACATTATTATACACAACTTGAAACAGCATAACGCGAAACCCCAAAAAGATATGGATATTTGTGAATGGCTAACAACCGGACAGTTTTGTCGTTGATTGACTCATGTGGTACACTAATGTACTTGACCAAAGGTCGCCATCGAAACAGGAAGTATTTGGTATGTGATTAAAACAAACCAGATTTTTCTAGAAGCCTCAGTTAATAGACGTACAGAGAAGGGTTGAGACACGTTCTTAACTTTCAAACTTAGGCCCATGGACTCCCTATGGTTAACATATTAACGCTTGGTCATAGCAACCTGAAGCCAATGATTATACATAGCTTAATGTTGAATGCAGGTAAGCAATTATATCCTAACAAAGGCTTATTATTTCTGAATATGTAGTCAAACATTATAATAATCTTTTCCCCTTTACAATGTACCTTTTATCAGATCTATATGATTCGCTTATACACTAGTGACATTACTACACTTGAATATGTATACCAGTGTCTGACAAACACTATCATACAGACTAGACAATTCATGCAGTTTGTTCAGCTGCTAAAAAAGGTTGATGCAACAACATTCTTCCTCTTTATATGCTTAAGTTTCTTAATTTCAGATTGAATCCTGAAGATAACCATGCTTGATTCCACGGACAGCGAGCAGATGTCTGTGCTTCTGTCCAAATACCTGGACCACGACTACACAGGAACACAGGAAGACGCATACATCAGGAAGAAGGCACATACTTTATTGGAGCATTTAAACAATCATCCAATGATTTCTATCTGTTTTGCTGGAAGCATGGCAGAGGGAATTCAGGTGCCTGGTTCAGACAGTGACGAAATGTTGATCGATGAACATGTTACAGTAATGTACCCTGATCAGTGTATTCCTCCAGACACGGTATATAAAACAATCCTGCTCATAAGAAAGGCGGACTGCCGTCCTGGTTATGTCCACTTACAGCTAGAACAGATAGGACAGAAATGTCAGGAGCCATTAATTTTGTCACTTGTTAAAATTAAGGATTCACTGTTTGTTTCCGGTGATATCTTCAGGGAGCAATGGGTCAGTGCTGCGATTGAATTGTCAGGTGTGAAATTTGAATCCAATGGGCCTAGCTGTACAACAAAATATCCATCAGGTGACTAAGACAGTGTTCTATGTTTTCCATGTAAAACCTGGCCAAATGAGGCTAACGAATGGATTACTCGTACTCGCCTGTACGGATGGCCACACCAAGGCCTGATCAACACAATTGTACACAACGGATGCCATCTTGTCCCAGTCGGGGACAAATGTTCAGGGAACACTTTATTACAATGGAGAATATCCTTTGCAAAAGCAGAGATATCTTTAGTTCACTCATTCAGTCACATTCAGCTCAAAGTATATTGTTTACTGAAATTATTTTTGAAACAAATAAAAGAACAATTAAGAGAAACCATTGGGGATGATGATATTTTGTGCTCCTACTTTTTGAAAACAACCCTTTTTCATGCAATAGAGAATTCCAACCAACTGTTCTGGCAAGAAAAAAACTTGTTTTATTGTTTCTGGTTTTGCTTCAACATACTGATTGCTTGGGTCAGAGCAGGAGTCTGTCCCCATTACTTCATTGAGGCCAACAACTTGTTTGAAAGGAAAGTCCATGGACAACATCAGCGAATACTGTTAGATGTTTTGAACAACTACTGTCAGATGAAATGGAAGTGTCTTTCAGTGGGAAACTTCATCAAACCCTCGATATGGGAACATCTGTGTAATACCTCAGAACAAGCTTTTCTCATGCGTCCCAAAACTGTACAGGAAAATGTATTCAGACAGGATGCTTTAGTTGCTTCCCTTCTACAAACAAATGGACCTACCATGGAAAACAGTTTAAGGCAGGCAATTCATTCATTATCGACATCACACACAGAACTGGATGACATTTTCACACACAACTTTGCCATGAAATGCCTTCGAAGACTTGCAACAGAAAAGGCTTATCCCGATCAAATGGTTGCTAGAGACAACAAGACAAGGTACAAGAGTTTAAAAAAATGTAAACGCTGGATGAGTCCGAGTGCCTCAATGGGCACTGACCTGCTGTATTTGGCAACTTTTCATTTTCTGACGGGAAATTTCTTCAAAACCCTGGATATGTTACAATAAATATCAAAGGCTATATCCAGAACTAAACAAAATACACCGATTTGAACGTACATCAAACAGACTGCAGAAAATGTATGCAAACGAGGTAATGTTTCAACATACAGACATTTACCTTCCTCATTTCTATCTAGATAAAAATATTGCGTTTTTATTCCACCACTACCCTATGCTTTGTTCCTTTCCTTCATGTGCTGTCATAAGCTTGGGGACACTAGTCGACGTGATGAAGCATTATGGCACCTGATAGAGGTCCAAAGTGACGACGTCCAAGGGAGACACAAATACTGGATAGTTTCTACTCTACTGGGGATTTGTTACCAAACAATCGGGGACAATCACATGGCTATCGAGGCTTACTGGGAATCAACAAAGAGCAAGGCTAAATTTCATGCGATGAATCCTGCCAGAGAGAGGATAGCGGTGGTGTATCTTTGCATGTATGCCTCACTGAGGTCTGATAGAGGAGAGTAGTGGTGTATATATGTATGTATGCCTCACAGAGGTCTGACAGAGGATAGCAGTGGTGTATATATGTATGTATGCCTCACTGAGGTCTGACAGTGGATAGCTGTGGTTTATATATGAATGTATGCCTCACTGAGGTCTAACAGAGGATAGCTGTGGTGTATATATGTATGTATGTCTTACAAACGTCTTACATAGGATAGCTGTGGTGTATATATGTATGTATGTCTTACAAACGTCTGACAGAGGATAGCTGTGGTGTATCTATGTATGTATGTCTTACAAACGTCGGACAGAGGATAGCTGTGGTGTATATATGTATGTATGTATTACAAACGTCTGACAGAGGATCGATGTGGTGTATATATGTATGTATGTCTTAAAAACGTCTGACAGAGGATAGCTGTGGTGTATATATGTATGCATGTCTTACAAACGTCTGACAGAGGATAGCTGTGGTGTATATATGTATGTATGTCTTACAAACGTCTGAGAGAGGATAGCTGTTATATATATATGTATGTATGTCTTACAAACGTCTGACAGAGGATAGCTGTGGTGTATATATGTATGTATGTCTCACTGAGGTATGACAGAGGATAACTGTGGTATATATATGTATGTATGCCTCACTGAGGTATGACAGAGGACAGCTGTGGTTTATATATGTATATATACCCCACAATCTGTATCAGCAATACATAGGGATAAGGTTGTACTTGGCTTTGTTGTTATTGAGAAGAATAAATGAGAACAAAATGATGGACGACTGCCTCACGGCGACGGATTGCAACGAAGGGTCGATTGAGCTATATTGCCGATGAACTAATAGCCAATCATATTGCACCAACCTCCTTAAGTAATTTTGTTTTGTTAGTGTGTCACACTTAAGCTATGATATCATCCAGGAAGTTTTAATCAATCAGATTTCCAAAATAAATATTAAAAATGGATGTGTAGAAAACCTATAACTTGAGTGTATAAAATTTGAGTGGGAACACAATGACCTGCGACTGGCTCGTTTCAACGGAAATGCACCCCTTGAATGTGTCATAACAAAATCGAAGGTGTCGTATATCTTTAATGAAGATCAGAGGAATCACACGGCAGCTTAGCGATACAATCGACAGGGTTTGAAGTTGGGTTTAGCTTTCTGTAACCTCAAAGGACTGGTATCAACCCAATCTCCACCCAGAGTTATCGTTTCTTACACTCTCTTACATACAAGTGAGTGCAAGGAACGACAGCTCTGGTTAGAGATTGGTATCAACCGAGCGATTGGTCAGTTTGTTGTTGCTTTTTTACCCGAAACGAAATATAACTTACGCGAACTTAGATTTTGTCTGACTGTGACTACCTTTGCCTTTCACTAACCTTCCAAGACTTCTCAAGATGCTTTGTCGGTGCTGAGTAAGACGCTCGGAGATGTAGATTTTGTGTCGATCGTTCTTCATCGCTGATCTAGCTTTGAACACTATCAGACATGCACCCCACTGGTTCCTGTGGGTGTCGGTGGGTTGGGAGGGAGACATTAGGTTTTCACTCCGTTCGTCCTTACGTCCGAATTACGTCCGTCTAAAAAGTATGTCTGTGGAACAGACTGGAATACCAAGATTTGGTATGCAAGTGCATTTTGGGATGGCTGGATATCAAGTAAAAACAAATAGGTAACTGTGAACTATGGTTTGAACTTGACCTCAACCTGTGAAAAAAGTTTGTCAATGGCAATTGGTCTTACTATTTCACCTAAAATAACCAGATTTTTCATCAAATACACCTTGTCTATACTATTTCACCTGGAGTAACCCGATTCGATTTGCACGTACATTCTGGGATGGTTGAATGTCAAGTACAAAAAGAAGCTCACTATCCCGAGATGCACAGTTCGGTAAGTCAGGTAATCATTACCGGTGGGGGACTATATATTGCCTTGCAATAACTTTCCTTGGTTTATAAAAGAAACTCTCACAAATCATTTCAAATCACAAGCAATCTGAAATGGCGCTCACTTTGAGCATGATTGACTACACTATCATGTGCCAAAGATGTCATCAACAAATGAAACACACATATTCTACTAAAGGAGGCCGCAATCCAAGCATCAAAAACTAAACGAGAGACCCTATTTCGCTTACATGTAGGTGTGAAGCGATTGCGAGTGCAAGAAAATAGTGGAAGTCTGTATAATTTTATTGGTTTATTAAATAGCATTGATGTAATGGGTCTGGAAATTTACCCAAAATAATGCAGCCCACATTTTGTATATCATGTTTTTTTCAGTTGAAAATGTTTAATTATTTCATAAAACACATATTGGAGACTAGCAGGATTGAGGAGTTCATTTTATATGAGTATAACTGTGTGAAACATATTCTAATAAATGGCATCGTATTTTTTGGACATGTATGTACATGGAGATATTATTGAAAAAGAAAAATTCAACAACCTGAAAGCCGTTATTAATATATAATTTTGATATCAAACAATACGTAAGAGTGAATAATAATATTTGTAAGATATTTTAAACAGGTGGTGTTATAAACAAGATGTAATCACTTAATATTGAAGATTGCCAAATGTCCTAGTAAATTATTATTATTATTATTATTATTATTATTTATTAAAACATTTTGAAAATTCAAAATTTGAAATAAAATCATAGCAGATTTAAAATATGATCAATATATAGTTTACTGATTAATATAAAATTTGATTTAATATTTGCAATATAGATTTTAAATATTTTAATTTCTTTAAGAATATCTTAATATTTTTTGATATATAAAAATGTCCCTGTTTTTATTGTTATTTGAAAAATCTTATTAAAGTTGTAATTTTTACAAAAGGCTCACAGGACATGTATCGCTCACCTGGATATTTAAGCAACCATTGGAAAATATTGTCAAGATAAGTTATTTTGTAAATATTTCCATACATTACTTAGTCTCCATGTCTGTTTATTTATTTATTTTTCATTTATTTATTTCCAATTAAACAGACCCAAGGGTCAACTTACAGAATGGATAACAGCATTATAACACAAGTATAAAATATCACAGTCAGTTATGCATGTAACACAGACTAAAAGATACTCATATGTAAAACAAAAGGAATTAGTGATAGCAAATATTCTTTAACCGTACTTTGAATTGTGCGAGAGAGGAACAAAACATCACATCACAGTCTGGTGCAAAATCAAGATAGTTAAAATTACATTGAATCCTGTTTAAAACACTGTACTTTCTAACGTGTATTCGACTTCTCTGGCAGTAAAACTGATTTAAACGAATTAATCGTAGATTACGACCAGGGACTAAAAAACGCATATGCTTGACTAAATATGGGCAATCAAAAGCACTATTAACACAGTTCGAGACTAGGAAGCTTAATGTGTCAGCGTAAGACATGAAATTGTAGTCAACGTGTGCCTTAAAACATAAAAAAAAAAAAAAAATTGTCCTGGACAACTTCAAGATACAAGATACAAGAAACTTTATTTAACGTCGCATACAGGTAAACAAGGAACATTAGCTCTTGAGAGCTATTATTGCGACAAACACATGTAAAAATAACAATAACATATTATATTACAAGTAAAGGGAGATAATCACATATATTAATTTAAAAAAAACCCAGTAATAATCATCACAGAAAAAGAAAGTATACATATCTCAGGTTTCTAAGTGATTGGGAGTCCCCTACCTACAAAGGCCCCCGGGATATATATATATAAATGGTGTATATATATGAAAAGCATTAAATGTGATCACAGATAAGTAGTAAATAGGTAAATAAAATACATAGTTAATAGTGAATGAATACTTGTATATCACACAAAAATTACTTAGGACTCAGGATTAAAACACTATGAAGTGGAATATACATAAAATGCTAATATAGCAATTAAAATAAGCAGTGACAGAATATACACTTTTATAATGTGAATTAAAAATGATACCGAAATCAATTAACAAAATTTATCAAGTTTTGTAAAAATTTATATTTTAGAAAATATGGAATTAAAATACAAATAAGATGCAGCAAAAATATAGAATAGAATAGGTATATATCATATATATATCCTAGACCAAATAGCATTTCGACCTGGTGAATTAAAGATGTTTGGTAAGGAGACCAGATCTGACAACAGTATTCTACCTGACTCCTGACAAGACTTATATATAAAGACCTTAAAACTTTGTGTACAACTTTTACATGAACGTTTTATAAAACCGAGCATTTGCATTGATTTGGAAACAGTACGTCTATTAATTGTGGGTACTTACTCATTGAAGGGGTCAGCCAAACACCAGGAGCTTTCACACACATTTTATCCTTCAGGTTCTCATCGTTCATAGTGTAACTGATACATTTATTCTTGTTTGTAAAAACGACCTGACAGCTCTTCTCCACATTCGCTTTCATTTTCCACACAGTGCACCAATCATACACTCTATCTATATCGCTCGGTAGCTGCTCGCACTCAGACAGCGTTCTTACACACTAAAAAATTTACTGTCGTCGGCAAACATAAGAGTTTTGGAAAACTTTACAATAGATGGCAGTTCATTGATAAAAACAAGGAAAAGTTTAGGTCCAAGTATCGAACCTTGAGGCACACCGGAAGTTACATCAACCAACCGGATGTAGCCCCATTGACAGTTAAGTAATTAACCAATGTGAAGATGTCACTCTAAGTATTGTCCAATGTAAACGGTACATTCTATTCTCTGCGTAGATTTTCAGTTTCAAGTTTAGATTAAAATGACGGCAGAATAAGTGGTTGTGTTGTATACCTTTGCAGCATACATTTTTGTTTTCACAAAACTACACAATAAGTATAATTATTGTCTGGAAGTCTTACCAGATAATAGCAGCAAACGGCACAATTGCAGTGAAAACCCATTCAAATTGGCGCTCTGCATTGTTGTCAAGCGTGAGGTCATTAGAAATTGGCGTAAAATATTTAAGCAACATTTAAGCCCAAAGTGAGGAGTTGCCAAGCGAGACGATAGGAAATAAAAGGTAGTTAGAAGTAGAAAGAAAGATAAAGATCCCAAATATTGCTGTTTGTTTGTTTGCCTGTTTATGTTTAACGGCCCATCGACGGCTGTGGTCATTTAGGGCCATGGTGATTTATTTATTTATCTTAGTTTTTTAACAAACATGTGAGTAGCGAAGATAAAATCAGATAAAATGATTCATTTTAAAAGCATTCGCATTGTATGTGTAGATAATAAAAAATAAAAAGGGGGTTAAAATAATAAAAGAGATAACGAATATATAACGTCAAAAAGGGTAAGGTGGGTTAAAAGACATCGGCGTCTATAAAATAGACCAATGTCTTTCAAATAGTTAAATAATGCCTTCAAGTCCACGGAACTGAAAAGAGTTTTCATATCCGGGACTAGAAAGTAGTTATCACGATTGTGTTTAAAATCGGAACATTTTATTAAAAAATGTTCCACTGTAAATGGAGTGTCATATGCGTGGCATGAAGGTATATCTTCTCGTTTTAAAAGGTACGAATGAGTAGGTTATGTGTGCCCAGTACGGAGCCGAGCGAGGACAACTTTCTCTCTACGATCTTTCCGACTGGGAATAGATGTTTTAAGTTTCGGTTGTATCTTTGTTGGTGGTCTCGAGAGACCAGCGTTGCGGCCATTCATTTTGAATGGCTGTACGAATAGTAGGTTTAAAATCTGTGTATGGTAGTTTGATATTTGTTTGTTCGAGATTCAATGCATTTTTTGCTTACCTGTCAGCAAATTCGTTGCCTTTAATTCCGACATGGCTCGGAATCCATAGTAAATTTATTTTATACTTTTTTAAGATACGAGATATTCGAAGAGCAAGGTTTTGTACGAGTGTGTTTTTAGGATCTCGTAACTGTAAACTATGTAGGACAGATGGAGAGTCGGAACAAATAATTGCCTTTTTAATTCGGTGTTCATCGATATGGTCGAGGGCCAAACCAATGGCGCATGCTTCAGCAGAAAAGATGGAGGCGCCGTCTGGTAGTCGGACTGAAGTGCAAGTATTAGCAGTACAGCAGGCTGCTGCCACTTTCTCACCTTCTTTGGAACCATCGGTGTAAAGTTGTGTATGAGAAAGGTAATTCGAAATGCATTCCCGAACGGAGGATTTGTGTTCTACGGGCATAACACGTGATTTCCCTCGCTCATGTAATGTAAAGTTAAAATCAGGGGTTTGAATGGTCCACGTAGGAACATCAGATATGTTAAATGCAGCTATGTCCGTCAACCTTATGTTGAGTTCTTGCAGAAAATTTAAAATTCGGATACCAAATGTTGGCAGAAGTTTTTGGTTTTGCGTAAATATGTTTTGGTATTTTGGGTTGAATACTTGGTCGAAAGCAGGATTTTAAGGGATTGATGTTAATTGAGATTCAAATTGTAATGAAAGTTTTTTTCTTCTGTCAAAAAGGGATGGTTCATTTGCTTCCACATACAGGCTTTTTACATGTGTTGTCCGAAAAGCTCCAAGGGCTAGACATAGCTCTTGGTTATGGATTGGGTCTAGCATCTGCAGGTATGAACTGCGCGCCCAACCTTATACCATAGAACTATAATCCAGTTTTGTTCGAATAAGTGATCTGTATAGGCGCAAAAGCACTTCACGGTCCGCTCCCCAATCAGTATTAGAAAGGACTCGTATAATGTTTAACGCTTTGGAATACTTATCCTTCAGATACTTTCTATGTGGTATGAAAGAGAGTTTCAAATCAAGAATGAGGCCGAGAAATTTAGTCCGTTCAACAACAGGAATTCTAGTGCCATCGAGTGTTAGATTTGGGTCATTGTGTGCTTTTCGTTTTTGACAGAAATGCATGCACACAGTTTTGGATTTAGAGAATTTGAAGCCGTTTTCGTCTGCCCAATTTTGTAGTTTGTTTAAACTCTGTTGAATTTGTCGTTCTGTCGTGTGCATGTTCTTAGATGTGTAACAGATCAAGAAGTCATCCACAAATAACGACCCTCCTGTTGATTGATCAAGACATTTGACTATATCATTGATTTTAAGACCAAACAGTGTGACTGATAGGATTCCACCCTGTGGGACTCCCATTTCCTGTTTAGACGTTTCAGAAAAAGTTGAACCAACACGGACTTTGAAGTGTCTATCTGATAGGTAATTAGCTATAAAATTGGGAAGGTTTCCACGTACGCCAAGGTCGTGAAGATATTTCATGATGCCATACTGCCATGTAGTATCATAGGCCTTCTCAAGATCAACGAGCACGGCGACAAGGTGTTCCTTCTTGGCAACAAGGTTTTCCTTCTTGGCGAAAGCCTCTCGAATTAATGTCTCTAATCTGATGAGATGGTCATTTGTTCCTCTTCTATTTCTAAAACCACTTTGAAGAGGGGATATTCTATCCTTGGCCTCAAGAAACCAAACCAGTCTAGTGTTTATTATTCGTTCTAAAGTTTTACATACACAACTAGTCAGAGAGATAGGACGATAGTTGTTTGGGTCAGTAGCATCCTTTCCCGGTTTTGGGATAGGTATAATTGTGGAGTTCTTCCACGAATCGGGAATCTTTCCGGGAGCGTAAACTTGGTTGAATATGTAAAGAAGGCATGTTAGTGACGAGTCCGGTAAGTGCTGTAGGAATTGATATGGAATATCATCAGGACCTGAAGCAGTGTCCTGTGATTTTCTAAGCGAATCAACAAATTCTGGTAGGGTAAATTGCTCATTATAACTTTCTTTGTTTGATGATTTGAAATTGAGCCGTTTCTTTTCTCTTTTTTTCTTTAAAGACTGGAATTTTCAGGAGTGGTTTAAAGGGGATGAGTTTTTAGCTATGTTTTTTGCAAATGCATCAGCAATTTCAGACAAAGACGAAAAAAAAATGTTTTTATTAATGAGGTGGGAGGATGTTGCCTTTTTCTTTTTCCCACTTATTTTCCGAATCATATCCCATACTTTTTTTGAGGACGTGTTTGATGATATCTTTGATACATATTCCCTCCAGCTGTTTCTTTTGTCAATTTTAATTGATCGCCGAGCCTTTGCCCGCAAAATTTTAAATTCACTGTAGTTTGTAGCAGTTGGGCAATTCAAGTAGCGTCTTAGAGTAGCTTCCCGATTACTGCGTGTTTTAAAAGATTCTTCAGATAAAAGGAACTTCGTAGGTTTTGGAGCGGATTTTGAAATTGTCTTGTGGGTAATAGAAGTGAGTATTTCAGTAAAAGTATTGATAGGGTCGTCGAGGTTAGTAAAATTGTCTATGGTTAGTTTTTCAATGCACATGTGTTGGAATTGGACCCGATCTGCTTTGTGCATATTCCATCGAGGTAGAGGATTATCAAGAGGAGTCCCAATATTCTTAAGAAAAATTGGGAAGTGGTCACTCCCACAAAGATCATCATTTACCCTCCAGTCATAATCAAGTAGAATGGATGGATGGCATAATGGTAGATCAATGTGGGTACGAGAGCCTGTAGCAGGGTGTAAATTGGTAGGGGTATTGTTGTTAAAAAGGCACAAGTTGTTTTTATCTATAAATTCCTCAATACGTCTTCCTCTCTCGTCTGTGTTGGGAGAGCCCCACAGGCTATTATGACCATTAACATCACCGAGGATTATGGATGGTGTTGGGAGCTGGGAGACGATATTATTGAGTTGCTCACAAGTGAAAACAATACTCGGAGGGAGATAAATTGAACAGACGGTTATTTGTCTGTGTAATGTTGCACAGACAGCAACAGCCTGTAAAGTGTTTAACTTGATCATTTTGTGAGGAATATTTTTATGGACAGCTACCGCTACGCCACCTGCTGCTCTGCTAACTACAGTTGGAATGTTAGTGTAGAGTGAGAAATTTCTAAGCGTGGTTGGGTTTTTGAGCATGATTTCTTGTAGACAAAAAATGGCGGGTCTAAATTCTTTGATAGATTCTAAAATTCTTCTATATTTGCCTTTAATCCGCGGATGTTCCATTGGATAATTGTATTATTTATTTTTTGCTATTTTGGCTGGATTTCGATGGAGTCGAAGCACGAAGCGCTGAGGCATTCGTCTCCATCTCATCATCGAAACCTAGTAGGACATTGAACCGGTTTGTCGGGTCCTCTGATCCTTTGCCAAAGGTGACGATCAGTTCGGGTACATCAGATTTGCCCCTCGCTATTTTAATTTTTTTCTTAGGTCTGTTGGTTGGTGATGTTGCCTCTGACCTCAGTTGGGATCGAGGAAAAGATGTAAGTGAGCGAGATCGCTGGAGGGTTTTCTCCTGAAGAGGAAGGTGTTTTTGATGGTGGTGCTGGTTTTGATGGTGGTGCTGGTTTTGATGAAGATGCTTTTTTTGATGGTGATGCTTTTTTTGATGGTGATGCTGCTTTTGACAGTTTGTTTGGTTTGGTTGGTTTGGTTAAAATCGTGAATCAGGTGGGTCTCCCGTGAGGATTTTCAAGTTCTGTTGACCAGCCATGTCTGGGACTTGTGCGCCCCAGGCAGGTATGTCTTCAGACACTTGAACAAAAACATCCTTGACTGCGACATTGTCAATCGGCGACCGGACTTTCGTCACTTGCGCATATGAGGGAGCAGTCACGTCCGTGCTCTCCACTATCCTCCTAGCCTCGGGAAAGGAGACATTTCGGGTATATTTGACCCGCAATCTCTCTCTCTCTCTCGATTCCAGGCAGGACAGTCTCGAGACGAAGCAGCATGCTTTCCCTCACAGTTGACACAAGCAGGTTGGCAATATCACAGTCGCTTTGTTCCTCATGACCTTCACGACCACAATACTGGCAAACGGTCTTCCGCCTACATCTTTTTTCATGATGCCTGTACTTCTGACAGTTACGACATCTTAGTGGATTAGGGATGTAGACGGAGACACTGCACCTTTGGTAACCAATCACTACGGCCGAAGGTAGTGTTGGGGAAGCAAAGGTCAGTAGAAACGTGTCTGTTGGAACCAACTTGTTGTTCATCTTGGACAAAATCCGTGGTACCTCATAGACTGGGATCTCCTCCTCCTGGAAGTACTCCAGTATGGCGGCATCAGCGTCATTGCGCAGGGCGGGCATCTGATTACCTCCTTGCTGCTGTTTAGTGATGGATGTGGTTTCACTATAACACTGATACCTCAAAAACTGGTGGTACCCAGTAGGTTAATCGCCTGTTCTTTGCGAAAATCTTCGATTAGGAGATCGTCAGATCCAAAAGGTTTGACGGACTTTACGTCCCCAGCTATTCCTTTTATACCCTTCCTTAACAGAAGAGGAGACAATGTTGCTGCAGTTTTTCCACTAGTGGTTGACGACATGATGATGAATTGTGGGAATGTGGTAGTTGTAGGGTGTTTTTCTGTGTTTTTTTCATTACCCATGTATGGTTTTTTTTAAATAAGTTCACTGTCTGTGTCCCCGCCCACCCGGAGCCCAACGAGGGGACACTAATATCAGCGCGGATATCCAGCGCCAAAGTGTCAGGGATACACAAAGTAGTATACTCATAAAAGTATACATAACGAGTATATATATTACCCGGAAGAGCATACTCTCGCGATTGACCCTAAGCCACCGCCTTCTTGGAAGTATGTAAACCAAGGGCTCGTCGTGACCAGCCGATTGGTGATAGAGAGCCCATACCACCTTTCGACTACCCAGAGTCCGAAGCCAAAGTAGTATGTTGCTGAAAGTCGGATCATGTCTCCCTCCAATCCAGAGTTCATCAGTGATTCCGACCCCTGCTCAACCACCAGAATCTTCTTTCCCCAGGAATACGAGACGCAACCCACGGCAAACAGGTTGGCTCAAATTGGAGTTACTGTGAAAGCCTTCTGCTACATTGACGCCCAGCGCGCGACAACCCCCCCCCCCCCGAAATGATCACATACGCACTGAGCGCCAACGTACCCAGCCTCGGGACGTGGACCCAACTCCCAACTTTCATGGAGACCATTTTTGCAATGGGGCAGCAGATTTATCATAGTCGCTTTTGTGTCACCAAATAGAGGACGCCAAAACGAATCATTAGTCGCCTCCTACGATACAAGCAGGTAAATTCTTTTCCCGATCCCCCATCTTCAGGGGTGTTGTTTTCCCGTTCAATACGTTATATTTATTTCAATTGTACTAAACGAATATGTGATAACAACAAAAAAAACAGCGGCGTGACAAAATGTGTCTTCATAACAGTCTCGAGAAGTAATAACTATTATTCAAAGAGGGGCTACAATTGACCCTTTAATAAAAGAAGACGGTTGATATTGTATCCAAAGATTGCATTGTGAAAAGAAATTTGTGAAAAATTCACTACAATTTTGACAAAAGTTATAAATTATATTTTATGTAAATGATGATATGTCCCTTCTCTCTCTCAGGAGATGACGTATTTACCAAATCGTTAGCATTTAAACGTGCTATTAGAAATGTACATTTGCGAACTGTGGGACAATTATTGAGTGAAAATTGTGCAATTAAATACAATCAAGTATGCAGGATCCGTTACCTCGATCCTGGTTGCTGGACTGTCAGAAAGTCATTTTCATAAACAATGATTTGGTGTCCAGCAGCTTTGCTGCATTTTCTTGTTATCAAAGGCTTTGGACATCTGATCGGTAAAAATTTGGCATAAAACCATGTTGCTCATCGCAGATAAGCGTATTCATAAAATTAGAAACATGTACGTCAACCAGTTTTTCGAAGACTTTAGATAGAATTGGTAGTAAAGATACTGGTCTGTAATTAGATACTTTATTACGTTTACGAGGTTGAAAAATGGGAATAACATTGGCACTTTTTAAAATACTTGGAAATGTATCATCGTTCAATGAACGGTTGAAAATGTTACACAGTGGTACACATAACTCATCAGCACACTTTTTAAAAACTACGCCAGATATGTTGTCGTAGCCACAAGCATTTTTTACATTTATTTGTGTAAGTGTCTTCCGAACATCAGTACATTTCAAAACAATTGTGCTTAGCGGGCAGTCAAATTCATTTTTTACATATATTTGATATTTGAGGAAGATCACAATCGTCGTCCATACAGAACACACTTTTGAATAAAACGTGAAACATACCTACAGATTCAACATTGTTGGAAGACGACGATGAACAGTCTGAAACAGAGTCCAGGACAGTCACCTTCTTCCGTTTTCCTCTCACAAATCCCAAAAAACGTTTAGGATTGTCTTTTACAGAATGTTCCACATTGGTGATATAGTCATCGTATTTAAATGCTTGGATTGAATTGAACTCCTTGCGTAGAAAAGGAAAAATAGCATACTCAGGGAATCACGTCGTTTACCGGCCTTGACATTGACTTTGAACGCACGTTCTTTCTCTTTAACCATTGCTATAAGGTCATTGTCATGCCATGTTGTAAAAACATCGTTTTCTTAATTTAATCTGAAGAATGTTCCAGAGCCTCATGGCCACTGATGGGACCTCTACCTCATCTACACAGACAACCACTGATAGGACATCTATCTCATCTACACAGACAACCACTGATGGGACTTCTACCTCATCTACACGGACAACCACTGATGGGACCTCTAACTCATCTTCACAGACAACCACTGATGGGACCTCTACCTCATCTACACAGACAACCACTGATGGGACCTCTACATTATCTACACGGACAGCCACTGATGGGACATCTACCTCATCTACACAGACAACTACTGATGGGACCTCTACCTCATCTACACAGACAACCACTGATGGGACATCTACCTCATCTACACGGACAACCACTGATGGGACCTCTACATTATCTACACGGACAGCCACTGATGGGACATCTACCTCATCTACACAGACAACTACTGATGGGACCTCTACCTCATCTACACAGACAACCACTGATGGGACATCTATCTCATCTACACGGACAACCACTGAAGGGAACTCTACCTCATCTTCACAGACAACCACTGATGGGACATCTACCTCATCTACACGGGCAACCACTGATGGGACCTATACCTCATCTACACAGAAAACCACTGATGGGACCTCTACCTCATCTACACGGACAACCACTGATGGAACCTCTACCTCATCTACACAGAAAACCACTGATGGGACCTATGCAGCATCTTCACAGAAGGCAGCAACAATCTCAGGAATGATGTCCTTCAGATCATCGACCTCGAAAGAGTTGTCTAACCATGTTTTCTTGATCCGTATTGATATATATATTTTTACAAAATTAGTGTATGTTTACATTTGATAACGGAGGATACCAGCATGTCCAAATCCACCCCAATTAACTCAGGACCCATTCCGTTTGTCAAGCAAATATTGAGCCTCACACAAAACACAAAACTCAGTTGGCAATCAAATATTGAGCCTATAGGACCAAGGATCCGGCAGGAAAAGTGAAAACGATCTGTCTGTGTTAATGAGCAGGCCCTACGGAAAACGTCGATCGTAATACAGACAGTAACAACGTATATTTCTGTAGCTTTTTTTAAAAAATCCTAATATAAAATTTTAATTATCAGTGAAAACTGTAAGTCAATACTTAGTCCTTATCCCCCCTTTTTAAATTTTAAATTATGACCATAGAAATAAATGTGGAAAATGACCGTCGCAATATGCGGTTTTTGACACGTCACTGCACATCTGCCAGTACGCTTTCTAAAAAAGGACAACTCGGATTTGACTCTTACATATTTGGTTAGTGCTATTCTATTTACTTTATTTCAATTTTATTTCGACTAAGTCAAATTCATAAAAAAATCATATTTCCGTGGGAGTCTATCACATGATTCACTGATTGAGTCACCAGCATAATTCTTTAAAAGTTTAAATATCAATAACTGGAATTTCATGTCACATGAAAATGGTGACAATGTATAATAATTTTGTCATTAATTTGCACTCATGGATTTGAATATAAATATTTAAGTCGCTGCTCTAGCACAGACATAGGTGTTCCCCAATGAGGTCTCAGTTGCCATGAATTGAATTCTTAAACCAGGGCCAGTAGTATATACGTCCCTGCTTAAAATGATAATTTCTTCTTTAAGCCACCCTATACACACGCCTTAATGTATTAGATATACTCTTGATTCCACTTCTTTTTCGTGACATTTTTTACCAACGCTAAAAGCACGACTTGTGGTTCAATTTTAATTTTGAATAATCGGGGGCTGGGTGGATGGATTACCTGCATTTTTGCTTGTAAATCCACATAAATTGCAGAAAACAGAAATATGAACGCCTCACTACTTTTAGAGTGCTTTTCATTATTAATCACACTGGATTCCCCAGGACTTTGATACTATGTTACCAGTGGACATTTTGGATACTAAATGATAAAAAGAAAGCAATGGCAATATTTAAACGACCTAAAACTCTGATTGAATAAAAAAATAATTTTATTCTAAAAATGCGCGAGGTCGCACTTGAGAGATATTTTTTTTTATTATTATTTTCATGCTGGTAAGATGGTGGTTGCGGGAACCATAGCTTCTAAGCCCGATCGTGTTTTTTTTCCTTTTTTTTCAATTCTTTGGTTCGATAATAAAAAATAAATAAAAAATGATCGGGCCTAGAAGCTACGGTTCCCGCAGCTAGTAAAATGGCAGATGTACGGGGCACCTGTTGTAGGGGAGGCAACTGCAAGCAATATGTATCTGTTCCATGCTGTTCTAGTAATCGTACATACTCCCTGTAATATTTTGTAATTTTGTTCACATACTAATTAAAGATTCCCTTCACGGGGCGGTTTCTTTTGATCATATATAATTAAATTTTCCATCAAAAACACGTTCAATAAGATAATGATACACTGTAAAACGAGTACTTTTGTAATTAATTTTGTTCACAGATTACAGGGAGGTAGATAAAGTATTGGAATAATGTCAAACACAACACTCGCATCGATCCGTCTTCAACCAGACAGCGGCAAACGATCGTCTTATTCTTGGTAAACATTTTAATTAACCTAATATTTAGTTGAAGATTATCTCATTTTGTCATTTGCGAAAACAAACTGCACAGTTGTCGTCCTTATTAGAAACGTCAATTCAATGTGAGGATATACCGGTGAGTTTTCTGTTGTAATACACAGAGTTATTGTGTTACTATTTTTAGCCAACACGTCATATTTTGGCGGAGAATAGCCCGGTGACGAAAATAGACGGTGGTTTCCTTGCTGAGTGTGACTCACCCCACAAGTAAGTTATACCAGAGATACAGACAGTGAGATGAGTCCAATGACAACCATATGTTATCGCTTGATACAATATTTCACTGTGTTAACAAAGGATTCAACAAGGTCCAGTTTTACAGTGTTAGCCATTTTTTGTTTATCTATGACTGTTGAGGTTGTATTTTAAACCGTTTGTAGTTAGATAGTGATTTCAGATCCAGTGACGTCGTTTGTTTTTTAAAGTATTAAATTTTACCGGTAATAAGCCCACCACCTAACAAATTAATCAGTGGACACTGTGTGAAGCCCACACCACACCAGACATCTTTTTGTCAGAATGTCAAAAAGTCTACTGTCAGAACCATAGGAATCTTGGGCTAGGGAGTGTGCAGGATATTTCAGATAGGAACCTCCCTTAAATTTGTTGGAAAACAAACTGGTACTTCTATATGTAGCACATGAGGTGTCCGATGGGTGGTCGGTTGGTACAGACTTTCTCCAGGTACCCAGGCTTCCTCCCACATTAAGACCCCTTGGGCACTACAGCCAACAATATTATCTCGGGGTTAGGAGGGGTCTATAAAAACCAAAGGGGTCTATGAGCCAGTAGACCCCTCGAGCTCCTAACCCAGAGATAACGAATTTGTCACCCTGTCAATCTTTTATTACTTTTTTTTCTGCATTATTAAAATCACTTCGTGAGTTTGAGTTGTACGTGACTGCTACCAAAATAGCCCCTACCGGACACTTTTTCGGCAATATTTCGGACAATACACAACCATCTTTGTAATAAGCACACTACCGGCAGAGCGGGGTCTATAGAAATTATTATAGACCCTGGCAAGATATCCCATCAGAAAGAGTGTTACTAATTAGAAGGGACAAGAGTGATTAATATGAGTTGATGGGACTTGTTTCACCTTGTTTTAAAATAAAATATTTAATTTAAAAGTTTCCAGAGTCACTAGTATTACATGTTGATCATCCCATATTTTATCTGATTGATTCATCACAGCAGGTATTATATCATCACAATATCAAAATCATGGACGGACGGATATCCTCCTTCAACATTGATTTTTAGCTAGCATACTTTTGATAAGCATTATATTTTTCTCTTCAAGTCTGTGTGGTATATTTGCTGATTATAAAACACACACATCACTTCCCAATACGTAGCACTACTAGGTAGTTAAACTATTGTATGTTCTACTGATCTTTTTATACCCCACTTTGCAGAGAAAACGAGGGATACTTTAAATGTTGGGTGTTGTAGTCATGCATGTATCATATTGCTTGAATTTTTGTTCAATAATTGCCTTAAAAATTTAAATGTTAATTTAATGCTGTACATTGCAAGTGTAAATCTTAAAAGTTTGATAGCCTGTGTGATGCATGCATATTTACATATAATTAATTACTTAATGCCATAATTAAAAACAATTTGTTGTAATTGCCTTATATTCCAGCGAGTTAAAAACTAAATTTCTTTAAAATTTCAATTTCTGCTTTTAGAAAAATTGACATTGCTTGTGCTTATGAAATTGAGTCTTATTTTGTACCATTTACCCAGTAATTTAATCTATCCCAACAGGTAAGTTATTGGTGTATAAATGGGAAGAAGAATTCAAATTCTAATTTTTAAAGTTTTCATCAAATTTCCCTAAAACAAAGAAAGTTACTTTCATTACGGCAAATTTTCATTTTTAGGATTTTCATCAAACTTCCCTAAGACAGGAAGTAACTGTCATTACCTAATATCTTACTAATGTGAAAGCCTACCGCACTAATGTGCTGATTGTGTGTGTCCATATCTACACGAGTTATGTAAGAGATGCCGGTGGTAGTGTGAGTCACCTGTAGGCCCTGTATTTACATATCTTGTGTATGTAACACACAGTAACAATGTCAGTGTTGACCATCTGACTCATTCATTGTTCAAATACTTGTACTTAGCTTTCTTATTCAGGAACATGTGTCCTCTCCCTCTGTCCTAGCCCACAACTTTTCACCCAATGGTGTCCTCTCCCTCTGCCCCCGCCCCTCAACTTTTCACCCTATCGTGTCCCTCCCTCTGCCCCTAGCTACCCAACAACTTTTCACCCTATCGTGTCCCTCCATCTGTCCCTACCCAACAACTTTTCACCCTATCGTGTCCCTCCCTCTGTCCCTACCCAACAACTTTTTACCCCATTATTATCATCAATATAAGGCCATAACAAAATACAAATACAAATGTTTTGAATGCATGCCCTTTCGGTTTGTCTAATTTTAAGCAAGCACTGTTAAAGTTTGAAATATTTTTTGTTGCAAAATGAAAAGTTGTACCTGCCTACTCTTCTCTAATTTTTGGAGAGTCAAAAGTGGAAACATAGTAAATATATGCTTTTTGTCTAATATTGATGTGAACATTGTTTTCTTTACTGGGTTGGAAGTTTCACAATTTTTCAAGGTAACAATTTTACATTTATGTTACCATTCTAGTTAATCTGCAAAAGTTAGGGACCATGGAAAAGTTAGGGACCATGGAAAAAAGGATTTCAGAGTATACAACACTTATAGAGTGCATAATTTATAAACTATACACACTTTATAGCACATATAGTATGCACAAATATAGTTCAAAAGTTAGTTATATATTTGTCATCTTTTTATCTTTATCTTCTTTCCATCACATTAATTCCTTTGGCCTCCATATGCACTCTGACTCAGATATAGTTTGTATTTTCACTTTTGTTTAATACTTTTATTTGCTGTTCAGATCAGTTTCTGTATTCCGGCACAGCAGGCACCCTTACGTACTGTCAACCAATTGTATTAATGGAGTGTTCAAACTGCTACTAGAGCCCCATGTTAGTCATATGGCCATAGTCTTCACCTGCCCTTAGGTAGCTAATGATGACTCAGAGGAACCCTCAATTCATAGGGTCCACTGGAATGGGTGGAGCCGTTTACCTGAGAACCCCCTCCAACTATTCACAGAATGAGATCAGCCCTTGAAAATTTCGGTCAAAATTCAAGGTCTGATTTAAATGAATTTTAGCTGTTTATGTCATTTCTATAAATAGACCCAACAGGTGAGTTACAATTTTGGGTGTTGTCTCTCCTAGAGGAACTAGGACAGTTAGCGGGAAAGACGACCAGGTGTGCACAGGTGTATTGAGCTATTAAGGCATGTGTCAAAATAATACTGAGCTTGCTTAAAATGCTATAAGTACAGGTATTGTAAGATTTTATATACTTTGATAGTTAATTGTTTGCTAACTTTATATGCAATAATATAACCTTATAACTGTTTGATAAAGATAATGTTATAATGAATCAATCAATGTCTACCACTGTACTCTGTATGCTATATTATTATCTGTTGCAGCAAAAGTACATGCAAACATTTTCTTACTCAATGTTTTTTTAATTATGAGAAGTCTGATATTTTCTAGTTAGCAAAATAAAAACTCTTATGCTAATTTAAAAACTCCAGCATGTTTTGAGGTCTGTCACTTTGCACTTTATATGCATAATTATTTATGTTTCCAGATTTAAATTTATTTGAACTTGGAGTATTTTTTTTCTTTAATTTTTATGCACTTTGGTACATTATACATGTATAGTATATATGTTTTAGCAAAGACATGAAAACTTTCCTATTGTTAAACTTGATATAGTAGATATAAAAACGCATCCTTGAATTAGAGTGCAAGCGCAGAACGTTATCTCCCGCCTAGAAGGTGAACAATAAAAAATACATCTACACAGATTTAAATTTACTGCCAAATAATGTTATTGGCTTTATGAAACCATTTTTCACCGTATTTTCATTTCCGAAAATTGCCGGAAAGATACAGACGAAATTATAGATCATTAAGAACATATTTTTTCATTGACATTGCAAATTTGAATTATTTTACTTGATTTGATAATTTACAATCAAAAGATTTTCCCCATTGTGAATGCATGTAGGTACCTTATAAACAGGGAAATAAACGCTTTCATACTTCCTGTGACTCGTTTTTAGATAATGCTCTTATTGGATAATCAAACAAACTATTGTTGATCTTTAGCAAAACAAACTTCAGACTTGATTTGATTCGCTTTTTTGTTACTGTACCAATCAAGTAGGTTAATTTAATCTGTCAACCTTTTCTGTTAAACGTTGCTAATAAAAATTGGCTGAAGGGACTTTATTGAGTTTGTCCCTGGGGACCTGGGGGTGGGGATGGGGGTGAAGCTCAATAAAATGATAAAGGTTAATGTTGAAGACAAGTATTTCAATAAAGGTATTAGATTCATTATTGAATAAATGAAGAATGAAGCCACACGTGGACATGGCTGAAAGGAACATGGTTTTACAAAACAAGTTTGATCATTTTTGATACAAGGTACATTAGGAACATGTACATTTATACAGTACTATTTCTTTTTGTCTAGTTCATTGCTGGTGAAGTATGCAGTAGTATTAATTTTTGATTGCTCATTTTGAAATACGTAATGAATGCACAAGAACCATGCACTGATGAGCAATACCAACCCCTTGACCTCAATTCCATTTTTATTTGAATTTCATACCAAAAGATGGGTAAAAAATGGTATTAAAAAGGAATTAACTGATACATATGAAATTATTTGAATATGCAACCTCGAAATTCCAGAAAACAAATTTATTTGGATGGACTAGATTTATGTCACATTTGACATAAATACATGTTATCACAATTTAAGCCCCTGAGCTTGAATATTAAACTGTTATCCTGTATCATAAAATCCTTATCTGATCTATCTACTGTTACTCGTAGGTATTACATACCTGAGGCCACTGTATACATTAACATTGTTATGACTGTAGAGACCCCGCTGCTAATTATAACTTGTATATAAGTACAATGTATATCATTACAGGTACTGAAGGACTAACAGAAGACTACTGTGGACTGTTGGGTCTGAAAGCTTAGGAAGTTAAGGTAGGTGATGTTTATATATAGTGACAGGTGTATATGTGGACCTAACAAGGTTTGGTTTGTGTGTTACATCCTATTAACAGCTATGGTCATTTAAGGATGTGCCTGGTTTTAGTGGTGGAGGAAAGCCAGAGAATCTTGAGAAAAAACACCCACCTGCGGCCAGTACCCACTACATATATACCTGGTTAGTGACCATAGACGGCCAGACGCTTTACTACTCGGCCCAGTACCCACTACATATATACCTGGCTAGTGACCATAGACGGCCAGACACTTTACTACTCGGCATCAGTACCCACTACATACATACCTGGCTAGTGACCATAGACGGCCAGGCGCTTTACTACTCGGCCCCAGTACCCACTACATATATACCTGGCTAGTGACCATAGACGGCCAGGCGCTTTACTACTCGGCCCCAGTACCCACTACATATATACCTGGTTAGTGACCATAGACGGCCAGACGCTTTACTACTCAGCCCCAGTACCCACTACATATATACATGGCTAGTGACCATAGACGACCAGACGCTTTACTACTCGGCACAGTAGCCACTACATTTATACCTGGCTAGTGACCATAGATGGCCAGACACTTTACTACTCAGCCCTAGTACCCACTACATATATACCTGGCTAGTGACCATAGACGGCCAGACTCTTTACTACTCGGCCCCAGTACCCACTACATATATACCTGGTTAGTGACCATAGACGGCCAGACGCTTTACTACTCAACCCCAGTACCCACTACATATATACCTGGTTAGTGACCATAGACGGCCAGACGCTTTACTACTCAGCCCCAGTACCCACTACATATATACCTGGCTAGTGACCATAGACGGCCAGACTCTTTACTACTCAGCCCCAGTACCCACTACATATATACCTGGCTAGTGACCATGTACGGCCAGACACTTTACTATACTCAGCCCCAGTACCCACTACATATATACCTGGCTGGTGACCATAGACGACCAGACGCTTTACTACTCAGCCCCAGTACCCACTACATATATACCTGGCTAGTGACCATAGACGGCCAGACGCTTTACTACTCGGCCCCAGTACCCACTACATATATACCTGGCTAGTGACCATAGACGACCAGATGCTTTACTAGGCCCAGTACCTACTACATATATACCTGGCTAGTGACCATAGACGGCCAGACGCTTTACTACTCAGCCCCAGCACCCACTACATATATACCTGGCTAGTGACCATAGACGACCAGACGCTTTACTCCTCAGCCCCAGAACCTACTACATATATACCTGGCTAGTGACCATAGACGACCAGATGCTTTACTAGGCCCAGTACCTACTACATATATACCTGGCTAGTGACCATAGACAGCCAGACTCTTTACTACTCTGCCCCAGTACCCACTACATATATACCTGGCTAGGGACCATAGACGACCAGACGCTTTACTCCTCAGCCCCAGTACCCACTTCATATATACCTGGCTAGTGACCATAGACGGCCAGACACTTTACTACTCGGCCCCAGTACACACTACATATATACCTGGCTAGTGACCATAGACGACCAGACGCTTTACTCCTCAGCCCCAGGACCCACTACATATATACCTGGCTAGTGACCATAGACGACCAGATGCTTTACTAGGCCCAGTACCTACTACATATATAACTGGCTAGTGACCATAGACGGCCAGACGCTTTACTACTCAGCCCCAGTACCCACTACATATATACCTGGCTAGTGACCATGGACGGCCACACACTTTACTACTCAGCCCCAGTACCCACTACATATATACCTGGCTAGGGACCATAGACGACCAGACGCTTTACTCCTCAGCCCCAGTACCCACTTCATATATACCTGGCTAGTGACCATAGACGGCCACACGCTTTACTACTCGGCCGGCCACAAACAGCTCCCTCAACAAAGAGGGTGGGGTTGTAGTGAAAAACAGTTTTACAGTAGTAACCTGCATTGATTGGAAATCAAATGTCAATAAGTAACACCACAAGTACCACTGGTGCTGGACACAGTAATATGATGTGTATATATTAGTGGTGTACTGGTAACCGGAAACATCCGTTAAATTGAGCTTGACCATAATTGAATTTTGCCAGCATTCAAGCATGGTAGCTATATATAGCGTCATTACGTAATCAAGGTCAGTGAAGTGTTTTGTAGGTACGGCTAAATTTATAACTGACGAAATTGTGAATTGTTTGTGTTACTATCGCTATCATCATGACTTGTTTGCAGGAGATAGGTAAAGGTATGTTCACTTCTCAAACGGTAATCTACCGGTCATTGTCCGTTTCTGAAGTACCTTTTCTCATCATATGAACGTCCCTTAGATATAATTGTTTTTTAAAAAATAACACATAGTTATATAGATATTTTTTAATGATTGGACAAAATGTCAATTTATTAAATGTATTCTTTTTGGCGTTTATTTCAACCGATAATCGATTACCGATCAATCATGAACGTCCGATAATCAATCTTCAAAATCAGACTGAATACAATCACTAGTATATACTATTTTATTATATAATAAAGGCTATTTTCATACAATATTGACGTTCAATAAAAACGATATAGCACACGTACAATAAACATGCAAATGAGTCTTGTCACCATGGGAAACAGGTCATATTCTTACGCACTACAACTTCTATGTTTGTAAACAAAATTGCTGACCGAGTTACTGTTTGCATTGACAGCAGAGGCAGGGCCACTGGGAGAATAAAATTAACAAACGAGTTTAATAAATTAAATATTATATAAACACCAGTGTTAGCTTCACACAAATTCAACACCTGCATGTTCAAATTCCACTTGAACTTCTCCGACATACACACAATCAATGGCGAACACGTGTAACCGGTCAACTTCATTAGTGTTCCAGTTTCATGGCGGATTCCACAGTATATTATCGAGGTTCACATTCCGCTTGTGTTGTAGAGAGTGGCAATCACTCCAGTCCCTGTAAACTTTTAAAAAATGCAGACTTCAATGTGTATTGTGATGACCTTTACCTTGACAGTGCAAGCGCCGTTGTGCCAAATATGTGACGTCACTGCTATTTTCGTAAACGCCAATTCGTTAAATGGTTTTCGTATAAAAAATGATTATTAATGTTGTTATGATAATTATTAAAACATTGGTTGATGCCGAAAACCTAAATGATTTTTTGTTCATTGAAAAGGTTCTCAGGAAGAAGTTTCTGAAACTATTTTTTGTGGCGCAGCAAGCTCCAAACAAAATGCATGTAATGCGTCCTTTCGTCAGCCATCGTTACAATTTATATAGAGGAGACATGTCAAGAAAAAGAGTGTTTCGTTAATTATATAATAAATATAATCTAACACTCGTGTTCATGTAATACTGAATTTATTAGACTTGTTTAGTAATTTCATATGAAATTAATAAACTCGTTCAATAAATGCAATATTACATGAACACGAGTGTCAGATCCTCTATATATGGTGCTTTATCACATACATGTTGAATCTTGTTATAGTAATACAAGCAATTTTCAGAGCATGAAATACAACGTATGTGCAATACAGAATGTTATATTTACCTACTAGCCGGAACTACTTTCTATGGGAATCCCCTTGTCATGGCGAACTGAAAAGTTCCCGGTATTTGCAAAAAATATCAAAGTTTATAAAATCTTTGTATTGATCTCTACCAAATATGGAAGGTATGTGATAAAAGCAAGACCACACACTTGTGTTTTTCTAACAAATCAGAAAGCACTCATTGATTGGGCTTTCTGATTCGTTAGAAAAACACAAGTGTGTGGTCTTGCATATGAATATACACATCATATTAGTGTGTCCAGCCCTTGTGACAAGTACATAGCAATCTGAAGAATATCCCTAGTGACTGAATGGTGAGTGCTAAAGCAGATTTGTGTATACAGACTGTCTGCAATGTTCAGACTATTTTGCTTTGCCCTACATTTATACCTTTTCTTAATTACTATTCCATTTTCATATGAGAGACATATCAATTATAGTATGTTAAGCAAACATCTGTCAATCAACATTTAAATTTGTAAAAAGATGTCTTGCTTAGATATTCTTTGATTTTAATGAAAGTTGGTAAGCATGTACAATCTACAAAGGCTAAGACTAAGTTTGAAGTTGAGCAAAATTCAAAAAGATGCATATTGAGCTCAAATTGGTAGGCAGTTTCTTCACATTAACGATAAAAGATATGACCAGATTCTGATGAAACTTGTTCAATATTTACAAGGACAAAGTCTTAAGTTCAAAGATAATAATAATGTTAATAATTTGAGGTTCTTATGTACTGCTTTATCACAACCTAGTTTGTAGGTCGTCTCAAAGCGGTTTGCATATTATGAAACAAAAGATAAACAAAAACTTATTAAAATATGACTAGATTCTGATGAAACTGTCAGTATTCATATAATACCATGACAATTGCCAAGTTCAGATGTGAACAAAATCTGCGAATGTCATTGGAGGGACGTATATTGTTTTGCACCTCTTGTGTTCCTTGTTTATTCTCTTTTCATAATAATGTGTAGTTTACAATAAATAGACCCAAATTTTGATCGCAGACTTTGAAGTTAATGTCCATATTTAGAAAAATGGTAAATTCAGGCTCCATATACACAATGTTTCGGTAACAAAAAATGAAAAAAAGTCTACCTACTGTCATTATGTGTTGATGTTACCCTATTGTCTCAACTAATATTTTATGTTTGAAATTAAAAGCTTGTTTAAATGTGGGAAACGCAGGAAGTACGTAATTTATGTAGATGTTAGCTTTTATGTGTGACCAAGGTTTTTCCTCATATTAATGGCCTTATAAATCAAACCAGTTTAAATTTGAATAAAAAAAAAATGTGTTTTATATGCAGCGTTAGTGGAGTCTAGCAGAACAAAAGAAATAACCAGTAATTTTATTGTATCTCATACATCAGTATGACATCAGCTTTTATAAAAAAACAAGGTGTCAGTGGTTCATAGGTAACATCAGGTTCTGTAAAAGTATGTCAGCAGTCCACAGATGACTGGGTCAGCATGTCAGAGAAGGTCGAAGGTTAACTGTGGTTAAGGTAAAGACGTAAGCATGTGATTAGGACTTACATTAGTATGGCGGTTAATATTGTAGCACGTTACCTGTGGTCAGACGAGTACTATACAGGTAAGGCTATGTACGTCACACCTGTCACCTTGTGGTTTGTAATGTCCTACTCACCAAGTATTGGGACTTTGGATGGAGATTTCCAGTTTTGTTGATTGATTGTTTTTACGACTTCTTAATGGCCAAGGACAGATGGCAAAGGTGTTGCTCAATTAGGACTACCTCAAAGTGCTAAAATGTCTCAACATGGACACCGTAACATAACACCCCACCAGCAATCTGACTAAAACACACCTGATAATTAGCTGTTCATTCTGCCTCAAGATTAGAAAGATTGTACATTAACTTAATAAATATGACTGGTTCTGATGAAACTTGTTCAATATTTACATTACACAAAAACAAAAGCTTAAGTTTGAAGATTAAAAAACTCTGCTCATAATTTATTTGCATATTTCCTCTGATTTAGGGAGAAAAAAAAAAAGATTTGAAGAGATCTCAAGTGTTGCACTAGGAACAGTAGATCAGCTTTGGTCTGTAATACTGCATAGTGTAGAAAGTTATTGATGCTTTCAGAAGTTTGAGGTACCTTGTAAAAGTCATGAGGATAAGAACATATCATTAAGTTTAAGATAAAACGTTTTAGGAGATTTAACTAATTGAGCCACTCAAGGGGGATAACTCATGTGTGTATGCTAACAACTATCACTAGAATACACAACAGTACTGGTACGCGGCCCAGGCTGGATAAAACAGTGAGCCACTCAAGGGGGACAACTCATGTGTGTATGCTAACAACTATCACTAGATATACATGTAACAAGGTACTGGTACGCGGCCCAGGCTGGATAAACCAGTGAGCCACGCAAGGGGGACAACTCATGTTTGTACGCTTACAACTATCACTAGATATATATGTAACAAGGTACTGGTACGTGGCCTAGGCTGGATAAACCAGTGAGCCACGCAAGGGGGACAACTCATGTTTGTACGCTTACAACTATCACTAGATATACATGTAACAAGGTACTGGTACGTGGCCCAGGCTGGATAAACCAGTGAGCCACTCAAGGGGGACAACTCATGTGTGTATGCTAACAACTATCACTAGATATACATGTAACAAAGGTAGATATTAAACAGTAAAGAAATTAAAGAGTAAGAAATTAAATACAGACCAAACGTAGGCATGTTGTACAGGGAAATAGTTGAGACCCATTTGTCCAGTCAATGCAATGTATAATTCAACCATGTATATATACTGGTACTGCTTATAGAATTTGCCTGTTTGTTCAAGCGCAAAAATGGCCGAAAAAATGGCCGTGAAAAGTTTCCACTTTACGTTATTGTGATATGCGTTTTAGTTATTTTGCAAAGATAATTAATTCTATATAATTAAAAAAATCACAATTGTTTTGATAACCTAAAATTATATTTTGTGCAATTCATGATGACATTGTTGAATTTTCATCATAAAATTGACAAAATACCTGATGTAAATATATCAGTTGAAAGATAACATCAAAATGTCTTCAAGTTGACTTACATAGCTATAGTATAATTTTTGGTGTATGCAATTATTGAAAGAGTTGCTTCCCTTCCTGTGTTTTTATAAAAGTTGCCAAATCTTACTGAAAACGTATCCTAATCACAATATCGAAAGAGTGGCTTCCCCTCTATTGCTTTTGAGAAAAATTATCTTCATAACTATGGTAACTAACTTCCTTTCTTTGCTGCATTGGGTGCTTAGTGTAGATATAAATATTTAGTAGTAAGTTCAAATATTGAGTTTATGTTCAGTTAAATATCATAATAAACATTTTAAACTTAAGAATGAATAGCCAGCAAGTTGGACTAATAAACGAGCAATATGTAGTATACTGCGAGACAGGTCAATATACAGTAGTAAGACAGGTCAATATACAGTAGTAAGACAGGCTAATATACAGTAGTAAGACAGGTCAATATACAGAAGTAAGACAGGTCAATAGTATACAGTAGTAAGACAGGTCAATATACATAGTAAGACAGGCTAATATACAGTAGTATGACAGGTCAATATACAGTAGTAAAACAGGTCAATATACAGTAGTAAGACAGGTCAATATAAAGTAGTAAGACAGGCTAATATACAGTAGTAAAACAGGTCAATATACATAGTAAGACAGGTCAATATATAGTAGTAAGACAGGTCAATATACAGTATTAAGACAGGTCAATAGTATACAGTAGTAAGACAGGTCAATATACAGTAGAAAGACAGGTCAATATACAGTAGTAAGACAGGCAATATACAGTAGTAAGACAGGCCAATATACATAGTAAGACAGGCTAATATACAGTAGTATGACAGGTCAATATACAGTAGTAAAACAGGTCAATATACATAGTAAGACAGGTCAATATACATAGTAAGACAGGTCAATATATAGTAGTAAGACAGGTCAATACACAGTAGTAAGACAGGTCAATATACAGTAGTTAGACAGGTTAATAGTATCCAGTAGTAAGACATGTTAATAGTATACAGTAGTAAGACAGGTCAATATACATAGTAAGACAGGTCAATATACATAGTAAGACAGGCCAATATACAGTAGTAAGACAGGCAAATATACAGTAGTAAGACAAGTCAATATACAGTAGTAAGACAGGTCAATATAAAGTAGTAAGACAGGCTAATATACAGTAGTAAAACAGGTCAATATACATAGTAAGACAGGTCAATATATAGTAGTAAGACAGGTCAATATACGGTAGTAAGACAGGTTAATATACAGTAGTAAGACAGGTCAATATACATAGGAAGACAGGCTAATATACAGTAGTAAGACAGGTCAATATACAGTATTAAGACAGGTCAATAGTATACAGTAGTAAGACAGGTCAATATACAGTAGAAAGACAGGTCAATATACAGTAGTAAGACAGGCAATATACAGTAGTAAGAAAGGCCAATATACAGTAGTAAGACAGGTCAATAACATAGAAAGACGGGCCAATTTACAGTAGTAAGACAGGCCAATATACAGTAGTAAGACAGGTCAATAACATAGAAAGACGGGCCAATATACAGTAGTAAGACAGGCCAGTATACAGTAGTAAGACAGGTCAATATACAGTAGTAAGACAGGTCAATATACAGTAGTAAGACAGGTTAATAGTATACAGTAGTAAGACAGGTCAATATACAGTAGTTAGACAGGTTAATAGTATACAGTAGTAAGACAGGTTAATAGTATACAGTAGTAAGACAGGTCAATAGTATACAGTAGTTAGACAGGTCAATAGTATACAGTAGTAAGACAGGTCAATATACAGTAGTAAGACAGGTTAATAGTATACAGTAGTAAGACAGGCCAATATACAGTAGTAAGACAGGTCAGTATACAGTACAAGACAGGTTAATAGTATACAGTAGTAAGACAGGTCAATATACAGTAGTAAGACAGGCCAATATACAGTAGTAAGACAGGCCAATATACAATAGTAAGACAGGTCAATAAACAGTAGTAAGACAGTTCAATAGTATCCAGTAGTAAGACAGGCCAATATACAGTAGGAAGACAGGTCAATATACAGTAGTAAGACAGGTTAATCGTATACAGTAGTAAGACAGGCCAATATACAATAGTAAGACAGGTCAATAAACAGTAGTAAGACAGTTCAATAGTATCCAGTAGTAAGACAGGCCAATATACAGTAGTAAGACAGGTCAGTATACAGTACAAGCCAGGTTAATAGTATACAGTAGTAAGACAGGTCAATATACATAGTAAGACAGGTCAATAAACAGTAGTAAGA
Source organism: Mizuhopecten yessoensis (assembly GCF_002113885.1). Lineage (NCBI taxonomy): Eukaryota > Metazoa > Mollusca > Bivalvia > Pectinida > Pectinidae > Mizuhopecten > Mizuhopecten yessoensis. The sequence continues at coordinate 230,747 of NW_018408620.1, read as the reverse complement.
CAGTTCAATAGTATCCAGTAGTAAGACAGGCCAATATACAGTAGTAAGACAGGCCAATATACATAGTAAGACAGGGCAATATACAGTAGTAAGACAGGTTAATAGAATACAGTAGTAAGACAGGCCAATATACATAGTAAGACAGGGCAATATACAGTAGTAAGACAGGTTAATATACATAGTAAGACAGGCTAATATATAGTAGTAAGACAGGTCAATATACAGTAGTAATACAGGTCAATATACAGTAGTAAGACAGGGCAATATACAGTAGTAAGACAGGTTAATATACATAACAGTAGTAAGACAGGTCAATATACAGTAGTAATACAGGTCAATATACAGTAGTAAGACAGGGCAATATACAGTAGTAAGACAGGTTAATATACATAACAGTAGTAAGACAGGTCAATATACAGTAAGACAGGTCAATATACATAGTAAGACAGGTCAATAAACAGTAGTAAGACAGTTCAATAGTATCCAGTAGTAAGACAGGCCAATATACAGTAGTAAGAAAGGTCAATATACAGTAGTAAGACAGGTCAATATACATAGTAAGACAGGCTAATATACAGTAGTAAGACAGGCCAATATACATAGTAAGACAGGTCAATATACAGTAGTAAGACAGGTTAATATACATAGTAAGACAGGCTAATATATAGTAGTAAGACAGGTCAATATACAGTAGTAAGACAGGTCAATAGAATACAGGAGTAAGACAGGTCAATATACAGTAGTAAGACAGGCCAATATACAGGAGTAAGACAGGTCAATAGTATACAGTAGTAAGACAGGTCAATATACATAGTAAGACAGGTCAATATACAGTAGTAAGACAGGCCAATATACAGTAGTAAGACAGGCCAATATACAGTAGTAAAACAGGCCAATATACAGTAGTAAGACAGGTCAATAACATAGAAAGACAGGCCAATATACAGTAGTAAGACAGGTCAATATGCAGTAGTAAGACAGGTCAATATACAGTTGTAAGACAGGTCAATATACATATTAAGACAGGTCAATATACAGTAGTAAGACAGGCCAATATACAGTAGTAAGACAGGTCAATATACAGCAGTAAGACAGGTCAATATACAGTAATAAGACAGGTCAATATACAGTAGTAAGACAGGTTAATATACAGTAGTAAGACAGGCCAATATACAGTAGTAAAACAGGCCAATATACAGTAGTAAGACAGGTCAATAACATAGAAAGACAGGCCAATATACAGCAGTAAGACAGGTCAATATACAGTAGTAAGGCAGGTCAATATACAGCAGTAAGACAGGTCAATATACAGTAGTAAGGCAGGTCAATATACAGTAGTAAGACAGGTCAATAGTATACAGTAGTTAGACAGGTCAATAGTATACAGTAGTAAGACAGGACAATATACAGCAGTAAGACAGGTCAATATACAGCAGTAAGACAGATCAATATACAGTAGTAAGACAGGTCAATATACAGTCGTAAGACAGGTCAATATACAGTAGTAAGACAGGTTAATATACAGTAGTAAGACAGGTCAATATACAGTCGTAAGACAGGTCAATATACAGTAGTAAGACAGGCCAATATACAGGAGTAAGACAGGTCAATAGTATACAGTAGTAAGACAGGACAATATACAGCAGTAAGACAGGTCAATATACAGTAGTAAGGCAGGTCAATATACAGTAGTAAGACAGGTCAATAGTATACAGTAGTTAGACAGGTCAATAGTATACAGTAGTAAGACAGGTCAATATACAGAGTAAGACAGGTCAATATACAGTAGTAAGACAGGCCAATATGCAGTAGTAAGACAGGTCAATATACAGTTGTAAGACAGGTTAATATACATATTAAGACAGGTCAATATACAGTAGTAAGACAGGCCAATATACCGTAGTAAGACAGGCTAATATACAGTAGTAAGACAGGTCAATATGCAGTAGTAAGACAGGTCAATATACAGTTGTAAGACAGGTCAATATACTTATTAAGACAGGTCAATATACAGTAGTAAGACAGGTTAATATACAGTAGTAAGACAGGTCAATATACAGTCGTAAGACAGGTCAATATACAGTAGTAAGACAGGTTAATATACAGTAGTAAGACAGGTCAATATACAGTAGTAAGACAGGCCAACATATTGCTGCAAAGTCTTCATTTCCTTTTTTCTTTACATTTCGTATACATGTTCCCCTGGACATATTGCCAATTATAAGTCTTTCTTAGGCTATCATTATTGCTGGACAAACAAAGAAACAGTGTTTTGGAATAAAAATTTGATACGACCAGATAAGTATTGGACCAGACCTGAACCCCTGATTACAATCGGTCTTTCTAACCACCTGAGTTACCTGATCATTGGTTACCTGGCCCAGTCTCACTTTAGTTATACCCTGAACTCTTTCATCCCTATATATATGTAACTTTTATAACCCCTACTATAAATGGATCATGATGATTCCATTATGGTCTACAGTGTTGAAAGGGTTCATCAGAGTTAAGGGGACATAACTGTATGTGTGAAAAAAAAGGCAGTTGAATATTTTTTCCTGTTTGGTCATGAGATGTACAGGGATCATTGGACAAGGTTTTAACTCATTCAACCCCGAAGTTTCATAGTAAACTATTCCAACCTTTGAATTGGAAGAGTTCAAATGTGTCTTCAGGGGTGATTGAGTTAATAAAACTGACAGCACTGGACCGAAGCCCTCCTAGTCTGTTTATAGTCAGTTGGCTCTACTGTTACATATTGTTTGTCTGTTTGGGGTTTAACGTCCTCGCAACAACTAAAGTCCTATAGAGACGGGTGCTAAAGGAAACACCACCAAAAAGAGGCGTAGGGAAAACAGAAAAGAAAGAGATCCCAATTAAGTGTTGCAATGTGGAAAGTAGATCAATTTTTTGTTTCTTTAACCCTTTCACCCCTATGTAACCTTAAGTAAACTTAACAATGCATTGATCTGGATGAGTCCATTGTGGTCTATAGTGGTGAAAGGCTTATAATTAATGTTTAGAGAGTAGACAGGTTCTTTGCTGGAGCTGTAGCCACGGGAGCTTGACGTTCCATTGACCTTGATTTCCTAATCAATAGATGTACCATCTCTTTTGTTGGTTCCCAAGAGGGACAATATGTAAACAGAATTAATTTTCCAGAGTCCAGTTCTATTTGTTTACTCATTATGTTAAGGCAGAAATACGAGTTAAGTGATGGGGTAGCTTTACTATTATCATTATTAATACCAATACTGTTATGTTAAGCTGTATACTTACACTAATACAGTGTCGTTTATAACGTTGACAGGAAAGGAATAGTAGAGAAACATAATCCAAATACAACTTTCTCATCATCATAAAAATGGTGTCAGATTTGTTCATCACCATTCACTAAGCAAATGAAACTTACGGACATAAGTGCTGGTATCACGTTTTGCCATCAAATGTATGAAAATTAGATTTTGCGGAGAAAATGTCTGTCCATGCGAAGGACCAGTGGCATTGATAGCCAGAAATGTCAAACACTGTTAACCTGATAAGACAATGGATTTTTACCGCTGCCATCCACGCGTTTGTCAATGGTGATGGTCAGGAGATAACACTATTTATTCCGTAAATATCAGGATATTTTTGACCAGTTGACCATGACAAACAGATCGAAAGCACTGTAGTGAACACAAAGGTCTATTTCCGGATCATGATCACTAATATCTTTAATGGTGCAGTTTTTGTTGGCTCTGAAGGGTATCTTCCTTCCTACACTAATATGGCTATCAGAGACTGAGTAATGAGGTTTGGTCTATTACAATGAGAATTAGTCTGTCAGATACTTTCTGCTCGGGTCTGGGGATCGGTATACGTAGGAGACTGATGGTTGGCTGGAGAAAGAACAGAGAACGTGTTGTTGATCGTTCGATCTGTTTGCTCCATCATTATTGAATCAAAAATATTTCTGTGTCCCACAGAATTCTGTAACTATATGGTTGGTGGTATTTACCAATATCAACATCAGTTTACATAAGAATTGAAGTATATGCTTTGGTTATACTTTTCATGGCTGGACTTTTGAACCCTGGTTTGCCATGTAACCAGCTACAATCAGCAGTGAGGTCTAAATCGTCTGACATTGTTGGTCCAACTCCCATCGTCGGTAGCAACTTGTTCCAGACCTAAGGCTGTCAAAATATATCGGAAAATCAGTATATCACTATACAGAAATGAAAAATTGCTGTATCACAATATTTTTCGGAAGGTTATTTTTATATATCTGCTTGGTGTTTTGAATTTGTCAATTGCTACACATTCTAACAGATGCCAAATACCAAACAGAGGCTTTTACTAGTGATGGAAATTAGCCAAGAATCATAATCGATGGTTGGTTTAAAAAATAAAATCTTAAATCTGTGTAACCCATATGATTTATGGTTCAATGTGATATCATTCTGACAAGAATTTCTCTTTGAACTGAGCACCTTTTTCCTATGACATTGTATTGGGATACGCATCACACTACATTCCATCTGTATTGCATGATAAACACTCCAGTGGTATTGTGACACCCCTATCCAGATCCCTTAACAGGGGCTAAAAGATAATGATACATAAAATACTTTTGGCAGTCCATATCATCTTTATTTCCTTGGAGAGCATGATACAATGATAGTACATGAATAATACATTATTTACAAAATGACAACGATCGTGACATTCATACAAGTTCACAAACATAGATACATATTATTAAATATCAGTGATATAATACTGGTTTATGTAGCCAGTAAAAAAATAAAGAAAAAATAACAAATTATATTAATAATACCTTGCCTTTGTTTGAAATTTTTACATTTTCCTTATATTAAAAAGGCAAGTATTTGTAAGACATTATTGTAATAATTATTATTACGTATATAAGTCAAACATTCTTGTTATCGCATATACGGATTCTTGTCTAACATTCTTCTAAATCAATTTCATTTAAATTATTGGTCATTGGGCCTCCTAGTAAAATGTGAATAACTGATTAGTCAGGCAGTGATTGCAGATATTTGTTTGTATGTTAAATAAGATAAAATCAGAGGAGCAGATAACTGGAGAGATACAGGAAGTTACCTATGTTCTTGGATTGGCTTTTGACTCATTCACCCCTGAAATTTTATAATGGACTATTCCAATCTTTGAATTGGAAGAGTTCAAATGTGTCTTCAGGGGTGAATGAGTTAATTTTGTTTGTTCCACTATTCCGCTATTAATCTGTTGAACAACGCTTTCTTTGAAGTGATCATTAGACACTACCTGTATATATGTATATTATATACATGACCTGTGTACTTGCAGTTTGTTGAATTGACATGTTGGAAATGTGATTTTGATGTAGGAATACCATGGCCAATAAGATGAAAGGGGATGGGGAAAGTTACCCTTCCCCCACCCCCTATATCTCAAAAAATATTTTTTTATTTTTTGAGATATCTATCATTGACTGACTGACCTTTCAGCCAAGACCCTTCATTCAGAGCTTATACCCCAGCAAGTTGCCCCCCTAATCAGTGACCTCAGGCTACAGCTGTATTATAGTCAATTTGATGGAAAGCAAGGAGGAAAGGATGCCATTAACAACACTTATGGGAAATGTTTTGTGAAAAATTTAAATATTCATGGCACATACTGCTTTGAATTTCTAAGATGTATATGTTTATATAATATGGGGTTATGCACTTATGGGAAATGTTTTGTGAAAAATTTAAATATTCATGGCACATACTGCTTTGAATTTCTAAAATGTATATGTTTATATAATATGGGGTTATGCATCAACGTCTATTGGATTGAGACATTTTTGGCCTTGACGTTAAACTATTATATAATTGTCTGTATCGAAGTCGGATCAATACTAAAACAGAATTACAGTACGTTCAACAAAGTTGATGTTCCTCTGTGACAGACACACCATGACATTTTCAATAGGTTCCATATTTTGTACCCACAAAACGTTTCCCATTATCCAAATTAAATTTAGTGGCAGCGGTCTTTGATTACATTGTGGACTGTAGCTGTGCGGAAGTCGCTGATAGTCTATACACATTGATTTAGAGTTGTACACAGTACCATATTGTTTCCGTTAAACATTTGTATCCTATGAATTGCCCATCCCCCTTTTTAAGGAGGCTCAAGGCACCTTTAAAGTACCCTATATTTAACCCTTTTAGATTTAAAACTTCTCACTAAAACACACAGGTGCACAAGTTTTCCACTGATATTAAAGGGTATATATTATATATTTTGAGAACTCACATTAACTCTTTCACCCCTGAAATTTCATGATGAACTATTTCAACCTTTGAATTGGAGGAGTTCAAATGTGTCTTCAGGGGTGAATGAGTTAAGGAAACAAGGTGATGTTATTTGTTGTATTGAAACAAGACTTGCAATATCTGCAATTTTCTAATTACGGTATTTAAACAAGATTTTGAGTAGTGTAAAACCTGCCTATTCCAACCCTTGTGCATTCAGACATTCTGTTTGATCAAACATAATACTGTCTTCTGATGAAAATAACTGAATAAGACTTGTAAATTCTGACATCCTGCCTAATCTGACAAATCTACAGTATACCAGGAATTTTTCGATGCAGTTTAATTTGTCGCCTATTTTGCCCTTTGTTATTAGGGAAAATTTATCATTACATCTATAAGGTAAGTAAACAGCATAATTAACATACGTAATAACTAAATGTGAGTGGCGAAATTAAACTGGGCGAATATGGATTTTACTGGCAAAGGGCGAAAATTTGACTAGGTGAATATGGATTTTATCAGCAAAGGGCGAAAATTTGACTAGGTGAATATGGATTTTACCAGCAAAGGCCGAAAATTTGACTAGGTGAAAAAAATTCCAGGTTTACAAGTATATAAGTATTGTGTTCTACAGAGTGTGAGTGTCAGACCAACACCAGACAGATATCAGTTTTATTGGTTTATGATAACGGCCAATATCCACTCAGAAATGCATGTTTTACTATTATTCATCCGGTACTTGTGTGTTCCGATTGTTTCTAATAATCACACTGTCGACTTATAAAGAAATCCATACAGTACAATACATATATATTCTCTGACAAGTATAGCTGTTTTATTGGTGATCTGAAGATGGTTTCTGTGAATATTTCCTGGTTGTCAGTAAATGAGAATAGATGATGGGTTGAGTGCTATTCTTACGGGTAATGATGTTAGTGTGGTCTACACCTCTTTGTTTATGACAGTTACAGATGTTCTTTTATTGTCTAACGGATGTTTTTGCATTTTCAGCAAAAAATGTACGACCTATATATATGTATAAATGACTTTCCATCTCTGAAAAATAGAATTTAACTGTTTCTTGAAAGTATAAAACAACGGTCTCAGGATAAGATTTAGTTATAATATGTTTACAGCTGATTTTTTTTTATGACATGTACATCTCTCTCCTATCTCAGTTTATTCACAATTCAATTTCACAGAAGACATTAGTTTTTACTGTTTTTTTCAATTCAGATTTAGTGTATTCAGTTTCTAATGTGAGCTGCATAAAAAAATCATTTGATATATTCAAAGTAAGGAAGCATTTTTTTTATTTGAAATTTATTTTGTCGATGCGGAAATTTAAAGGCAAACAATTTTATTTAACTGCAGCGTGATGGCCATTTTGTTCATTTAGGACTTGTCAGTGGTATTAAGTGAAAAGAATGAAAAACAAAGTCGAAGGTATTTTGAACATGTAGAATCACTTGAGCAAGAGGGAAAGGTACTTAAAACACTATATAGTGTTACATCTTTACAAATTCTAGCTACAGCGGATAACGCAGTGTAAAATGCAGAAATGCTCTTCTTTTAAATACCTTAGATCTTACTTTAAATAGAAATGATTCAATATATATTCAACATTGTGATTGGGTACATCGATTAATTGGGTCAAATTTAAGGTTGGTACTTATAGGTCTCCTTTAAAACAGATGGAAAAAAAGTAAGAAAGACCTACAAATATTTTTATGTAAATGTCCAGATCATCATCTAGATTTGAAACACGTGCTCCAGTTTGTGGTTGGACCTTGTTAAATTTTATGGAAGTTTTAACACAGTGAAGTTCCATACATCACTTAAACGTGATGTCCTCCTGTCCTAGTTTTTCTGCAATAGTCTTTGATTTAATTACACAATTTACGACAAACTTCTCAGCAGCTTGTCTTTCATTAGCAATGCTAATCTTCCAACATATGCTTTCCATTACCACCAGTTAGTGGTTTTTAAAAAAAATAGAAAGATTCTTCAAAGATGTCTGGTGGTTGTCATGACGATAGGCGTTCAGGGATGGGGGCCACCTTTCTTCATCTGTATCCTAAACCACAAGAAAAGCTTGATGGCTTCCTTTAGCTTCCTGATCCTGACAGAAAAAAACGAATTGTCACCTTCCTCTCTGACCTCAATCAACAAATTTTGTTTGCCGTACATGTTTTCAATTTTTCCGTTGATATTAAGGTAACGAAGTGAACAGATTGTCAGCCCTGCCTCTTCATTAAACACTGTAAACTCTGCCATAATGGTGAAATGGGTGTAAGATCTATTTCATGAGTTACACCTGTTTTTGATAAGTTAATAAATGCCAACTTTCACATAATTTTGTTGCCAAATTACATTTTCTGAGACATCATCTAAACAAAATGATTTCTTGTCAACCAAATTGAGCTGAACGGTTTAAGATAATTGTAGATTATGATTTTGTGTAAAGTATCACTATTTGTGTAATATTCCTAGTGTTCAGAGCTATGAGTGTACACTTATCAATGATCAGCTTAACAGTATAGCTAGATCAGCTAGATTAGATGTAATTCTAAAACCCATTATGATTGGTTATCTATGATTGTAAGACCCATTATGATTGGTTAGATGTCATTACAATGCATCAGCAGAAACATTAACCATATTACAGAAACAGAAGTTGTACTAAAAGACACTTGTTTATACCACAAACAGTGTAGGTTTGGGACCTAGCAAGCAGTAACATTGATACAGCCTTTGCATTACACATCGTGTAATATATAGACTGGCTACAAGCCCCAAAGTTATTATGAAGAATTTCTCAACTACATTTTACTACAAGCTTATCTCTGCCAGTTTAGAATCGGACATCCAAGTGATCAAAATTATTAAAGTTCAATTTTTTTGAAATAATTCAATATTCAAGAGACGGGGGGCCAGTCCATGTTTAAAAGTATGTTTCTACAAATATTTACTTCAGGTCTGTTTATTGTCGCCTATGATACTGAGAGTAATATGATACTCTGTTACTCTAGCTACAGTTCAATAAATATTTATTGAAATTAAGTCAGTTCATTTATATTAAGAAAATTCATTGTCCATTCTGAGTACCTTCTGGCTAAATATCATGACATAGGCCTTATAGAACTTAAGAAGATTCTCAAAATATTTTTTTCTCATCATAGCTAACTTGAACCATGACCAGCACTGAAAGAAGACCTTTGATCAGACACAATATATTAAAAAAAGATTTTTATATTTTGGTCTCATCACATGAAAATATCGCAGTTCTAGATCTTATTATTCCTGATATCATGTTGTTTGAATTATTTAACGTATTTGACCCCTGTAATATTGAAAGTAGGTCATGGTCATTGATATGAGGAGACTTTATAAAATGTCCCATGCACAAACTGGCCAATTATCCTGTGACCCTGTGCCATATGGAACTTCCGAAAAAGGTTATTTAAATCCATATTAACCTTTAATCTTGGTCAGATCTCAGAATTGACCTTTGACCTAAATACAACACATTAAATTAAATTTGGGCTGCTGATCTGTTCTTTGTAGAATGTTGTTTGAAGTTTTTATCCCCCGCTTTCACCGAAATGGGGATATTAATTTTGGTTTGTCCGTCTCTGTCTGTCTGTCTGTCACGCTTCATTTCCGTGCAATAACTACAACAAATGTTAACCAATTTTCTTCAAACTTTTCTCACAGGGTTAAATGCCTTAAGGGCTCAGCCACGTTTGATGACCATTTTCATTGAACCCCAGTTGGCGGAGTTATGGCCCCTTGAAAAACACAAAATGTCATCATCTGCTGCGTTTCGTTTCCGTGCAATAACTAAACAAATGTTAACTGATTTTCTTCAAACTCGGTCACAGGGTTAAATGCCTTAAGGGCTCCGCCAAGTTCGATGACCACTTTCAGCAGAATTTATTTGGCAGAGTTATGGCTCCTTGAATAACGAAAATTGTCATTTACTGCTGTGCATCGTTTCTGTGCAATAACTACAACAAATGTTAACCGATTTTCTTCAAACGTTGTCACCGGGTTAAATGCCTTAAGGGCTCTGCCACGTTCGATGACCAGTTTGGCGGAGTTATGACCCCTTGAATAAAGAAAAACGTAATTATCTGCTGCGTTTCTTTTCTGTCCAATAACTACAACAAATATTAACCGATTTTCTTTAAACTTGGACAACCAAAAACGTCATTATCTGCTGTTTCTGTTCATTAACTCTAACAAATTTTATCCGATTGTCTTCAAGCTTAGTAAAAGGGTTCAATGCATTGAGGGCTTGGCCAAGATTGACAACCACTTTAATGGGACTCCATTTCGCAGACATTATCTGCAGTTTCCGCTTAATAACTCTAGCAAATATTAGATAAGGCTTTTTTTTTTCCTTCAAGTTTCAAGCTATACATTATGTCTCAATAGCACGATAGTCACATGTTTAAACCTAACCTCAATAATGTTTACCTACAATATGTCCTGCAAGCGGGGAATATAAATTCCACAAATTTGCTTGTTTTATAAATTTTACCCTTCCAACCATGGTACTAGGTCAAGATCATTTATATGAACAAACTGTAGAGCACACCATCCCAAGCCAGCTGGCCTAATGTCAGGACCCATGGTCTTTAAATGTTTTAGATAAAGCTGTTCAAATAGAAAAGTTACTGGACAGACAACTGATAGATGGACGGACAGATGCCGAATGCTGCATCATACTTTTAGCTTACTGGTACTTTAATTTGTCCTAGGTGATAAAATTATATATTTAATGCCAGCCCACTATGAAATGTGGTTGGCTAACAAACAAAATGGTAAATGGAATGCATACTTCTATATCTCACTGAGTCTTATCAATGAGCAGAAAAGACCTGGAGCGTCTTATTCTGATCCTTCTACACAGTGTAATTGTGGGTGTAACAATTTTTTGTTTTTTGTTTTATTGTTTTTAAAATATTTTCGAATCATTTTCTTTCTTTTTAATGTCAATTGTGAGTGATAGGATTTCGATTCCTTAACATAGTCTTCCTTAACTCATTCACCCCTGAAATTTTATAATGAACTATTCCAACCTTTGAATTGGAAGAGTTCAAATGTGTCTATAGGGGCGGTTTTTAAACTATATCTGCTTGTGAAGCTTAGCATGATGGAAACAATTCTGAAAACAATGTGTAGTGTTACTGTAAAGATTAGAAACACTGTGTCCCATTGTTTTTGTGTTTATTTAGCTTGTTGTACATTTATGTAATCGGGAGGAACTGTTTATAAAACAATTTCCACCTCATGGTAACAATAGTCTCTGTTGTATATCTCATAGCAGGGGATAAAAACAAGTTAACAAGAATGAAAAAGGTACACACGAGTTTATTGATTTGCATAAATCTCAGAGGAGATAATCTGCTCTTGCTGAAATTGCATTTCCGAGTCAAGCCGGGCAGTACAGGAAGTGAGATAGTGACACTCTATTCACTGCGACTGACTGGCGCCCAAGGACACTCACAAAATGTTTTATTAGCTTAACGCCATGGCAACCTAGAATACGAAAATCAAATTTTCTGTAATTGCTCAAAATACGTCAAACTAACTTTTATTTTGCCTTGTTCAATTTTTTTCAGGCATGTTAATACATATTTTAAGTTATAATACAGGATTAGATATAAATTTGTATGGATTTTGAAGAATTTGACGTTAAGTTTGCTGTACTTGTAACGAGAGGTTGTGATAGTAAGGTTGAGAAAACATATTGCCTCTTGTTCTGTTATACAATGTCACATGATTTAATGTGGGTCTTGTAGCGCAGAAATTTAGTCGTCAGGATAACAGCGTGATTGAAAAAACAAATGACATGGAAAATCTTTCTGTGATAAATTCTCGGAATGGGTCGTAGGTGTGACGCAGACGTTTAATTAATTTGACTGGTTAACTATCAGAACCGATATGCAAGATTGATATTGATTTAGGATAAAAAAGATATTGGTCACGTCGTCAAAATATTATTAGAATGTTAATGATGAACATGGTTTTACGACCAGAGTGGACAGAGAGTGAATGTGTTTGGTGATAATTGTTATCAGGGTGAGCAGTTTATTGGCTTTGCATACAAAATTTGTACCAGTCCATACATCATACTTGTATAACTAACCTTGATTGATTATCGGAAGTTGACATGTTTCCAATGATAAGCTTGTAAACTAATATAGAATTGACATTTGTCAAGAATAAGAAGGTTGAATGAGAAACAATGATAAGACTGTTGAGTGGTTAAAAATGTAAATTTCTAAAAATTGTAACAATTTCTATTATTAAGGATCCCTGTACCACCGCCAAAAACTTTAACTACGCATAAGAAACAGTTATACCACATGACTGTAGCTTTAATAAATCATGTAGGAAAGGACTGTAGCTTTAATAAATGATTTAGGAAAGGACTGTAGCTTTAATAAATCATTTAGGAAAGGACTGTAGCTTTAATAACTCATTTAGGAAAGGACTAGAGCTTTATTTATAAATGATTTAGGAAAGGAACCCCATACCTTGCTGGACTACTAATATTGATGAAAGAAACTTAATAAATCATCAACAGTGTTTTGAGTGTAAAAAGTCATCAAGGTTAGACTGAGATTCAAGCTCTTGACTTCAAATTGTCATAATATCGCTTTTGTTCCGCCATGAGCTCCTGGTTCAGCTTTGCTACAGTATATCAAAATCAAAATTAAAGGGAGGCTACTGCATATACAAAATACCATAGTGTGGAGGGACAGGGATCCTAACTCTTTCATCCCTATAGACACATTTGAACTCTTCCAATTCAAAGGTTGGAATAGTTCATTATGGAATTTTAGGGTTGAGTAAGTTAATATGACTTCCTTTGGAAAATCTTCTAATTCCCCTCTTTCCTAGATTGTTGATATATCGTAATGACATTTGTACTTCGGACGAGTTTCTGTACAATAACTTATCAGCTCCTTTGAGACACTATCAAACATAAACTTCAGAAAGATTTTATTGCCAAAATCAGTTGCATTAGACTGATTAAGAGGTCAAAAGTCCAGGCCACTGTACCTAATGTAGATATTATAAATCAAAATTTGCATACCTGGTAGTAACTTCAAAAAAATAAACCTTGCATAATATTAACAAATATAATTGTTACAATACTGTGCAGTTATATTCAAACATATTGCTTTCAGAAAGTCAATTTTGTGGTTCATCTATGATACCTTATTTGTGGTTTTGACTCCACAATTTAATTTTTGATTCAAAATAATTGCCCTCATAAATAATTTACAAAAAAGAAGTATGCTAGATAATTACTATTACAGCATTTCCTTTCCCAAAGAGATCCATTCTAGGAAACCTGCAATTTTGTGTATTTTTTCGTGCAGTTATTCAAATTTAAGTGTCGTCGTCTAGTTGATCACTCAGTGAAATGTACAAAGGAGTTAATCCATTAACAATGGGCAGGCTACACTGAATTGAATATCAGATTATTGATATAAGATGACAGTAAAGGGAGATAACTGTATTACAAATCACGTTTATGAGACCATCAAGATAAACCACATGAGTGGAGATTCTATTTGTTGTTTGTTAGTTGGTTTTGCTCTTTTGTAGAGTTTCTGTGTCTTGGTAAATTCAAAATAATTCACTTAAGATACTATACTTAAAAATACCTTGTATTCTACACAAATGAAGAAATATTTTAAAGATTTTAATTCAATTAATTATTCATTATTAAGCAAATGAAGCTCATCATTATCTTATTCAACAGAAACCTGATGAAAAGTTCATTGATTGAGTTTGATAACTTTGCATCAGCTCTGTACATGGTCAGTAAATGTTGGTGTCTTCTCATACTGTGGTCATACAAGGACCATCAGCTCGATACATGGTCAGTTAATGATGTAATGTGGTATGATGATACAAGGACCATCAGCTCGGTACATGGTCAGTAAACATACAAGGACCATCAGCTCTGTACATGGTCAGTAAATGTTGGTGTCTTCTCATACTGTGGTCATACAAGGACCATCAGCTCTGTACATGGTCAGTAAATGTTGGTGTCTTCTCATACTGTGGTCATACAAGGACCATCAGCTCTGTACATGGTCAGTAAATGTTGGTGTCTTCTCATACTGTGGTCATACAAGGACCATCAGCTCTGTACATGGTCAGTAAATGTTGGTGTCTTCTCATACTGTGGTCATACAAGGACCATCAGCTCTGTACATGGTCAGTAAATGTTGGTGTCTTCTCATACTGTGGTCATACAAGGACCATCAGCTCTGTACATGGTCAGTAAATGTTGGTGTCTTCTCATACTGTGGTCATACAAGGACCATCAGCTCTGTACATGGTCAGTAAATGTTGGTGTCTTCTCATACTGTGGTCATACAAGGACCATCAGCTCTGTACATGGTCAGTAAATGTTGGTGTCTTCTCATACTGTGGTCATACAAGGACCATCAGCTCTGTACATGGTCAGTAAATGTTGGTGTCTTCTCATACTGTGGTCATACAAGGACCATCAGCTCTGTACATGGTCAGTAAATGTTGGTGTCTTCTCATACTGTGGTCATACAAGGACCATCAGCTCGGTACATGGTCAGTAAATGTTGGTGTCTTCTCATACTGTGGTCATACAAGGACCATCAGCTCGGTACATGGTCAGTAAATGTTGGTGACTTCTCATACTGTGGTCATACAAGGACCATCAGCTCGGTACATGGTCAGTAAATGTTGGTGACTTCTCATACTGTGGTCATACAAGGACCATCAGCTCGGTACATGGTCAGTAAATGTTGGTGACTTCTCATACTGTGGTCATACAAGGACCATCAGCTCGGTACATGGTCAGTAAATGTTGGTGACTTCTCATACTGTGGTCATACAAGGACCATCAGCTCGGTACATGGTCAGTAAATGTTGGTGACTTCTCATACTGTGGTCATACAAGGACCATCAGCTCGGTACATGGTCAGTAAATGTTGGTGACTTCTCATACTGTGGTCATACAAGGACCATCAGCTCGGTACATGGTCAGTAAATGTTGGTGACTTCTCATACTGTGGTCATACAAGGACCATCAGCTCGGTACATGGTCAGTAAATGTTGGTGACTTCTCATACTGTGGTCATACAAGGACCATCAGCTCGGTACATGGTCAGTAAATGTTGGTGACTTCTCATACTGTGGTCATACAAGGACCATCAGCTCGGTACATGGTCAGTAAATGTTGGTGACTTCTCATACTGTGGTCATACAAGGACCATCAGCTCGGTACATGGTCAGTAAATGTTGGTGACTTCTCATACTGTGGTCATACAAGGACCATCAGCTCGGTACATGGTCAGTAAATGTTGGTGACTTCTCATACTGTGGTCATACAAGGACCATCAGCTCGGTACATGGTCAGTAAATGTTGGTGACTTCTCATACTGTGGTCATACAAGGACCATCAGCTCGGTACATGGTCAGTAAATGTTGGTGACTTCTCATACTGTGGTCATACAAGGACCATCAGCTCGGTACATGGTCAGTAAATGTTGGTGACTTCTCATACTGTGGTCATACAAGGACCATCAGCTCGGTACATGGTCAGTAAATGTTGGTGACTTCTCATACTGTGGTCATACAAGGACCATCAGCTCGGTACATGGTCAGTAAATGTTGGTGACTTCTCATACTGTGGTCATACAAGGACCATCAGCTCGGTACATGGTCAGTAAATGTTGGTGACTTCTCATACTGTGGTCATACAAGGACCATCAGCTCGGTACATGGTCAGTAAATGTTGGTGACTTCTCATACTGTGGTCATACAAGGACCATCAGCTCGGTACATGGTCAGTAAATGTTGGTGACTTCTCATACTGTGGTCATACAAGGACCATCAGCTCGGTACATGGTCAGTAAATGTTGGTGACTTCTCATACTGTGGTCATACAAGGACCATCAGCTCGGTACATGGTCAGTAAATGTTGGTGACTTCTCATACTGTGGTCATACAAGGACCATCAGCTCGGTACATGGTCAGTAAATGTTGGTGACTTCTCATACTGTGGTCATACAAGGACCATCAGCTCGGTACATGGTCAGTAAATGTTGGTGTCTTCTTATACTGTGGACATACAAGGACCATCAGCTCGGTACATGGTCAGTAAGTGTTGGTGACTTCTCATACTGTGGTCATATAAGGACCATCAGCTCGGTACATGGTCAGTAAGTGTTGGTGTCTTCTCATACTGTGGTCATACAAGGACCATCAGCTCTGTACATGGTCAGTTAATGATGGTGACTTCTCACACTGTGGTCATACAAGGACCATGAGCTCTGTACATGGTCAGTTAATGATGTAATGTGGTATGATGACACAAGGACCATCAGCTCGGTACATGGTCAGTAAATGTTGGTGTCTTCTTATACTGTGGACATACAAGGACCATCAGCTGGGTACATGGTCAGTAAGTGTTGGTGACTTCTCATACTGTGGACATACAAGGACCATCAGCTCTGTACATGGTCAGTAAACATACAAGGACCATCAGCTCGATACATGGTCAGTTAATGATGTAATGTGGTATGATGACACAAGGACCATCAGCTCGGTACATGGTCAGTAAATGTTGGTGTCTTCTTATACTGTGGACATACAAGGACCATCAGCTGGGTACATGGTCAGTAAGTGTTGGTGACTTCTCATACTGTGGTCATATAAGGACCATCAGCTCTGTACATGGTCAGTAAATGATGGTGACTTCTCATACTGTGGTCATATAAGGACCATCAGCTCTGTACATGGTCAGTAAATGATGGTTACTTCTCACACTGTGGTCATACAAGGACCATCAGCTCTGTATATGGTCAGTTAATGATGTAATGTGGTATGATGAGACAAGGACCATCAGCTCGGTACATGGTCAGTAAGTGTTGGTAACTTCTCATACTGTGGTCATATAAGGACCATCAGCTCGGTACATGGTCAGTAAGTGTTGGTAACTTCTCATACTGTGGTCATATAAGGACCATCAGCTCTGTACATGGTCAGTAAATGATGGTGACTTCTCACACTGTGGTCATACAAGGACCATCAGCTCTGTACATGGTCAGTTAATGATGTAATGTGGTATGATGATACAAGGACCATCAGCTTGGTACATGGTCAGTAAATGATGGTGTCTTCTCATACTGTGCTCATACAAGGACCATCAGCTCTGCACATGGTCAGTTAATGTTGTAATGTGGTATGATGATACAAGGACCATCAGCTCGGTACATGGTCAGTAAACATACAAGGACCATCAGCTCTGTACATGGTCAGTAAATGTTGGTGTCTTCCCATACTGTGGTCATACGAGGACCATCAGCTCTGCACATGGTCAGTTAATGTTGTAATGTGGTATGATGATACAAGGACCATCAGCTCGGTACATGGTCAGTAAATGATGGTGACTTCTCACACTGTGGTCATACAAGGACCATCAGCTCTGTACATGGACAGTAAATGTTGGTGTCTTCTCATACTGTGGTCATACAAGGACCATCAGCCCCATACATGGTCAGTAAACATACAAGGACCATCAGCTCTGTACATGGTCAGTAAATGATGGTGACTTCTCACACCGTGGTCATACAAGGACCATCAGCTCTGCACATGGTCAGTTAATGTTGTAATGCGGTATGATGATACAAGGACTATCAGCTCGGTACATGGTCAGTAAATGTTGCTGTTTTCTCATACTGTGTTGATGCAAGGACCATCAGCTCGGTACATGGTCAGTAAATGTTGCTGTTTTCTCATACTGTGTTGATGCAAGGACCATCAGCTCGGTACATGGGCAGTTAATGATGTAATGTGGTATGATGATACAAGGACCATTTTAAAGTCCCATCTCACTGAAACTTAGACATCGTAACACGACAAAAGAAACAAGTCTATATAAATCTGACAACATGACAACCAGAAGGAGCACTGGACAGACTGTGTTATGTCCCTTTTATAAGTGAGAGAAGCAGCGTCAGACAAGCAGTACAGCAGAGCAATGGGCTGGTGATAAAGTTGTTCAGATATTGGTCTTGTCCATGTGAGATTTGATCTCTTGAATAATTATATCCGTTGGGATGTTCTGCCTTACATAAAACGATAACAGAATTCAAAAATTGATTTTCCTGGAAACATTTATCAATCGAAAGCTACCGTTCCATAAAAAGGAGTTCTGTAAAAAGTAAAACCTTTGAATAATGGTCGCAATTCAAATTTTTAGTTCCCGTAAATTGTGTTCTTGCAGACAATTTCAATGATAGAGCTGGCACTTAGAAGCCCACAGACTATAAATATTCAATCCAGTGAGACCTGCGTATTGATCTCGGACCATCCTAGTGCCAACTATTATGTAACTTCAGTCGTAACTTAATGAAAGACTGCTATACAGAACAACTCACGTCTGACAACTTCTTAAGATTTCTTTAATTCAGTCATTACATTCTTAACAAAAAACTTCAGAAAGCAAACTCATGGAGTATTATTTCGAGGTGTATTTACAAATTTCTAATCAGATGTTGTGATGCAGATATATGTATTATTCAGCTGTTTCTTAAAAATTCATAATTAAAATGTTGAGGGGATATCTTTTCAACAGCCAATGTCATTTTAATGGGAAGGGTGGGGGTAGGGGACAGAACGGGATGTACCTAGGTAGTGTTACCCAGGTATGGGACCCTTCCCATTGCATCATGCTGCAATTCATTTTCAAGACTCTTGACCCCGACTTCATTTTCTGTTAGATTTTCATCAAAGTTAGTACAATTGTCACGAGAATACCTTGGATGGTTCAAAGGTCAATGTTACCTCCTATAGGTCAAACGGGGTAAACTTGGTATTCTTGTCTTACAGATGATTTCTACTTGACCTGAGAGCCACGTACAGTATCATACCAAGTAAAAACTAGAACTACAGCCAAATGAGCCAAAAGTCCATATAAATATAGGTTTCATCTAGTTAACAACAATCATGTAAAAAGTCTTTCCAACTTTGATTAATTACTCTTGTTGGGCCGGTTGTAAGAATATAGAGGGGTTCTATGTGGGAGGAGACTGGAGTACCCGGAGAAAACCTGCGTGTCCAGGCAGATCACCTAGACTGGCCCCTGTCTCTAGAATATTATATAAATATCTGATTATTTAGAAGAAAAAATTAACTCCCAGGCTTGGCTGCCTGTGAAACCACAAACTCAGCAGGACCTAAGTTCTAAACTAGGGGGAGATAAGCTAGTAGTAAAATGCAGTTAAGAAATTCTTCATTAAAACTTTGGGGCTGCTGGTAGCCAGTCTAGCAGGTGACCCAATAGTCCAATACTTTTATTTTTATTTTTGATTGGTTAATCAAACCCTGGCTGTCTATGTGAAAAGCAATTATAACAGGCCAGTTAGGCTGCTTTCAAAACATAGAGTTCAGCTCATGAAGCACTCTCAGATTTAAAATACCCCATAGTAACATATTTTCACTTGTCTGTAGATCAAAATCTAATGGCTACGAGTCATCAGACCTGGGATATTATTCTCTTTGATTCTAAAAAATCAACTTTTGAGTAACTGTTGGGCCTATAGCTAATAGACAGTACAATTATCCTTTGGATTCAAAATTTAAGAGAAGAGATTATTTCAATTACAGTAAAATATGTTAAGAACAATCTTGTATTGTGGACCCCTGCTAGACTGGCTATCAGCCTGGAACTCTGTGGTCATCACATATTTGTCTATCTATATCTTGACTTGAGCAAGTCTACAGTCTCTTTACCATTGATATATTTATGATCAATACATATTAAACCTGCCTCAGTCCATAGACAAGAAAATAATTATATAGACGGAAAGTCAGTCTAGACCTTTGTGTTTATAGTGCTCATATTTCTGTCCTTTGACAAGGAATTATCTCATTGTCTCAAACGTAATGGCAAATTCTCCCTATAGGGAACTCACTTTTTAAGTCCCTTGGAGTTCAATTATATACAAAGTACATTTGATTTACTATAAATATAATAATAGCTAATGTAGTTAATTTGGAGGCAGGTTAACATATTGATATTTAGCGGGTGCATGCTACCAAACCCACACCCTGTATGAGGCAACAAATATTAAGTTGAAAAATTTGACTCGACCCTTACCCTGGTAACATAAATAAAACTGGAGACTTTGACTATTGTGTTTGTAATCATTGATTTTGTAATAAGTTAGTCCTTGGGTGGGATACTCAAAGCTTGACTAGCTTTAACTAGTCATAACACACATTTTCCGAATCTGTTTTTTCGCAAACTAAATGAAAATTTACAAATATTTTTGTGTTTATTGTCATGACATGATCAGTTTGAATCATCATACATACAAGTTTAGTTCTTAATTTCAATCTATTTGAAAATATACTGGTTTACAATTTTGCGTTAAGTTGACAGTGACGCTGATCATGCTTAAAGTAAATGGGCTCTGGTGTATATGCATATACATCTTGATTAGATATTGGTTAGGTTAACGAGATTGCCTATGTTTACTGTGTTACACTACTGCTGCTGTGGCTGCTGCTGCTGAGAGAACCTGGCAGGAGACCAGGTTAGGTTACAGGTCAGAGGTCAGGGGTCACCTCCCACACTGAATGAGTAGTAAGTTTGTAGTATTTCGCAATGTTTTCCTTATGATTATATGCCAGGAGCGATGATCTGATCTGATGCCGGTAAACCACAGCAAAGTTTCCCCACTTAACACACTGTTCTGTTGTTGTTTGGAATGATACAGCTGTTTTAATGAAGTGTTCGAGTTTCTACGCCGGTTCTGAGACTCCACTTTCCATTACTTGGGTGATTGCTGATACATTATCTTAACTGTCAAAGTTGGTCCAATTATTGGTGTAAAAGGAAGGCGAGTGGATTCATCACTTGTATAGCCAGCATGTTCATGTAAGTATGGTTTTGATTTGTGTTGTGTTCAATAATACGAAACTAACAAAAACTTATTGAAGAACTATTGAGGGAAGGGAAGGGGTCGTGCCTTTGGGATAACAATTGATGATGGTGACAAGGTAAGGATTGAGGTGGTGATTGTGATAGGACTGTGAGTGTGAGGTTGGGGTAGAGGGTGACAGGGACACACAAGCTAGTGTGAGGGTGGGATAGAGGGTGACAGGGACACACAAGTTAGTGTGAGGGTGGGATAGAGGGTGACAGGGACACACAAGTCAGTGTGAGGGTGGGGTAGAGGGTGGCAGGGACACACAGGTTAGTAAGAGGGTGAAAGGGACACACAGGTTAGGGTGAGGGTGGGGTAGAGGGTGACAGGGAAACATAACTTAGGGTGAGGGTGGGGTAGAGGGTCAGTGGGATATACAGGTAAGGGTGAGGATGGGGTAGAGGGTGAGTGGGAAACACAAGTTAGGGTGAGGGTTGGATAGAGGTTGACAGGGAAACACAGGTTAGGGTGAGGGTGGGGTAGAGGGTGACAGGGAAACACAGGTTAGGGTGAGGGTGGGGTAGAGGGTGACAGGGACACACAAGTTAGGGTGAGGGTGGGATAGAGGGTGACAGGGAAACACAAGTTAGGGTGAGGGTGGGATAGAGGGTGACAGGGAAACACAAGTTAGGGTGAGGGTGGGGTAGAGGGTGACAGGGACATACAAGTTAGGGTGAGGGTGGGGTAGAGGGTGACAGGGAAACAGGTTAGGGTGAGGATGGATGTTGTAGATGTGAATTATTATTATGATAGTTGGGGAAGGATGGGGGAGGGGGGAGATGATTGTTATCAAACAGTGAGCATTCGGGTAAGGGGGATGGTGATCATTGTTACATACAACTCGTGTGAGCCCGGAATGCCGGGAGAGGGTGATGTAATGTCACAATATAAATAGTTATATAAACTTTTTTCTTTTTTTTCTAGACGAAACGTAACATTTAAGACAATGACAAGTTTATTATCTGATATCTCTGAAAATCAGAAGTCCAAAATCTAGGTCTGTAGATGAAATATGTCGGACACCAGTATAAACACTGTAGTTGATAATCTAGGTAAACATTTCATTTTTTTTTTCTAATTTTGTAATATGCTATTGACAAGAATATTTTGTTTAGATTCTTTTAAGAACTTGAAATATGTATGTGTAAGATATGTACATGATTGATTTAGTGTGTATGTACTAATGTTAGAACGGTGTTGTTTGGTTGTTTAGTTGCTGACCTTACATGACCAGGTATGCTAACCCTTAATTAAGGTATAATTTCTTCATTTTTAATTTAATTCTCAAATTCATCCTATAACAAAGTTAGGGACGGGTTGTATACTGGAGTCTGGTTGTTGTTGTTCGACTGCCTGAATGTCAGACGGAACTTTGTATGGAAATTTTACACAAATCTTGACATTGGATGACTGATTTCTTTTTTTAAATCAAATATATTACAATAATGTCACTACTGTGAAATTTTTGTTAAAGTTCTTTTAAAAAAATGTATTCCATGAAAATCACATGCTCCAATGCATTTTACAGAATATAGTTGTTTGAAATTTGCTTGTTTGAAAATAGAAATGAAAAACGAAATATATTACAAAGCCTACACTACTAATGTTGCCATCCAGTATCTATAATGATGAGTTTATTTTATGGGTCGGAAAAGCTTTTTGAAAAATAAACAATGATCATTGAAAGAAACCTTACTTTACAGGGAAAGTAACTCTAACCCATGAAAAGTTTCTTAAGGATCCCTGTCCCAATGTATTGTGATTTTTCGTATTTACAGTAACCTCTCCTTAATTTCGTTTTGGATATAACTGTAGCACAGTTGTACCTGGACACTTCCGTTGACTAGATGGCTCAGTCGGTTAGGGAGATAGTATAACAATCTTAGTAAAGGGTTGGAATCTCGGTCTAGCCTCTGAACTTTGTATACAGAACATCGTTGCTGATTAAGTTTAGTTCAGTTAATCTGAATAATTTTTCATAAAAGTCACACAAGGTAAGGTTTTCTTTTTTGAAATGATTCATCAAGAAGGGAGAAGACTCCAAGTCAAAAAATATCTCGAGTGGAACTCTCCTTTGCGGCTACAAATGATGCAGTGGTACATTCTACCTTAAATATTTTATTTGTTGTCTGTAAACTTTAGAATGAAGTAAAGTTGGGTTGAATTATTAGATCATAGTACAGCGTCTCTTTACATTGCCAGTGTATATATAAAGTCATCAGCTTGTTTTAGATGAAAAAAAGAGACAAAACCATTTTTATTGATACTGCTTCTTTAAGTTGTACAGGACATTTGAGACCTTGAAAAGGAAGATTAAAAAATATGATATCAGAAATCTCCCTCATAATAGCACTTCAATTTCAAAGTTGTACGAAGTCGCTTTGCTGCATGACGGCTATAAATTAATTGATTAATGTTTTGATGTTGCCGAGATAATGCTTTTTTTGATCCAGATTACAAAGTACGTTTACATCCTGAATGATGAGCTGTATTGATTTTGTTCGTATGTATTTGGAAATAATAGGAAGACATTTTAATTAATCTTCTACTCAGTATGTTCTTGATTGTAAAACATTAAATCATTGCTGATAATCTGCACACAGTCTAAAGTATGGACTGGTTGTGATGTAATACTTCCAGTGTTTTCACGTAAAACTTTCACCAGAATCTGTATACAGTGGCTTACAACTTTAGGCCAATCTGATTGTCACAGAAACACTAGTTGCAACATGGACTGATGTCATCTTTAGGCCAATCATTGTCACAGAAACACTAGTTACAACATGGACTGATGTCATCTTTAGTCCAACCATTGTCACAGGAACACTAGTTACAACATGGACTGATGTCATCTTTAGGCCAATCATTGTCACAGAAACACTAGTTGCAACATGGACTGATGTCATCTTTAGGCCGACCATTGTCACAGAAACACTAGTTACAAAATGTCATGTCAAACTTGGGCTGATCATTGTCTATGAATCTCTCGTTACAATATGCCACAATGTCAACCTTGGGTCAATATTTGTCTGGAGTCTCTTACGTCTAAAACTCCCACTTCATCAGTGAATTGAACCATGTAATGTGCTTCCTGTTAATTAGAAATCTTATATATCGGTCAGATAAAAAAAGGCGAAGGATACAAGGGAAGGGAGGAATATTGATCCTGAACAAAGTGCGGCGTCTCCTACAGGATTCTACACATACGTAGGCCAAACAAATAGTGGTCTATGTTTCTGGTAGCCTAATGTTACTTCTGTGAAAATAGAGTAAATCATCTCTATAAAAAAAAACAGGAGGCATAAGAATATGATTGATTGCAAATTTTAAAATAAAGATTTCCGATTATGACACAATTCTAGGGGATATGGGGATAGGATTGTTGTTAGCAGTAGTTTTTAATCAGTATATTTTATAGATATTAAGAAAAGATGATCTTACTGTGTTTAATTTCAAATTTTTGTTTTATACAATTAAAAACATTCTGTCTATACAAGCTGAAAGCATCTTCATTCTTAACTTACTGAAATTTACTTAAAAATCTGGGAGTTGAAGAAACATCATTTGGATTTGTTGGACCTGCTATATCTGATCTAAGTCCAAATGTTATAATTGGCGACATTTATTTTGAAGTGGATTTGGAAACTACATTTCTAATGTTTGTTAATGGAACGAAGATTTGAACTCTCCATCCTGACTTCAATAACATTTGATAAAGGAATGGTTACCTACTACTTCATACAACGGTATTGGACAAAAAACAGTGACGACTGGTCAACATTAAAATATATCTAAATATGGTTTTCACTTTACTGGTCCAAGTTATAAAGCCAAGGGGTAGTAAGTTTAAATTATTTCAGTTTTCAAACATTTTAAATCCAGTTATAGTGAAGTTGTAACCAATATTGGAATTCAAACAGAATTACATGTACATTTATGATTATTTTAAAATTAAAAAAGACTTTTAAAACATCTTATTTGAAAATGTCAAAAGAATATTTTGAGTATGGGGTAGATTAGAGTTAAATTGAAAGGGCAAATCCTATTTTATTAAGACCCATTCTGTTTTATGTATTTCTTTTTTTATTGGAGTTTTTAGGAATAGTCTTTTTCAGATTGTGTCTTGAACACCTTGTTTTTCATTTCTTATCTCCAAACATTTAATCGACTTTGCTGATAGCGTGTCTCATTGGCCAAGAGACACGATCCTCAGGAGAGCCGGTATACAGTTGTCTTTATGACTATTCAGGCCTTAAGAGGTATTAGTACTTGTTTGGTTGGCCTATCACGGCTGCGTGTGGGGATCAACGTTGCATGCTTCTATGTAATCAGGCAGATATTGAATATTTTACTGTCTATATGACTGGGGAGGGGGTGTGTGGAAGATGAAGGGGAACAGGGATGGATTTTGTTGTCTGGCGGGCATATAGAAGATGGAATGAAAATATGATGAAAGTGAGCTGAGGGCCAAGATAGGAAATCTACTTCCTGGGTGGGTGGGGTTAAAGTTAGGATGGGCTTAATAATGCTATTGGAGAAAAAGACAGGAGAAAAAAAGGAGAAATAGGCTAACCAGGGGAAGAGAAATATGTCAGCTTAGTTGATCTGTAGAAGTTGCTAAGAATGAAAGGTTGGGGTGGGTGGGTGGGTGGGTGGGTGGGAGGGATTATGGAGAAGACAGGGAAAGGTCCTTCCCCATGTACTTGTTGTTAATTTTTGATAAACAATTCACTAAGAAATCAAATGTTATTTAAATTTGTTCCTAGTCATGAAATTTCAACCTTTTTCATTCTTTCTCTGAAAGGTGAATTGATTAAAATGCAATGAGCTCTCCAAGGGATAAAGGAATCAACTTGAAAGCAATTTGAAATCTTAAAAAATCTAAAATAGATTTTTAATATCTTATCATCCTTTCATCATTATGTGGTGACTTTACCATTTTATCTACAGGGAATATACTACATGATCTTTTACAGATATTAACTAAGATCTAAGAATTATATAAGACACCTGAATGTCACTCACTCAGCTCAATGATTACCGCTTGTTTCCATTCACCTTTTACCAAACTCCAGAGTTCCACCACAACCAAAGTATTGTTATCTTGACATTAAAACTGTAGTTTAAAAAAATCCTAAAATCTTGACGATTATTTTAACTTTGATGAAAAATTTGCAAAAAGTTCTAGGTTACTTGTTTAAGATTGCATCTAAGTCTTCAGTGAATAGTTTCATTCAGACAAGTTATGATGATAAACAATTACAAAATTTCTGTTTTTCGTTGTTGTAAGTTGACCAGACATTTAGGTTTGATGCCCAGGTGTTCCTACATGCAGATGTGTGATACTATAACGTAGATAGGTACAGTAGGCCAGTGCCATCACAGGATCATTATCACCAGCTGGTCTATGTTGAATAGATAGTACAACGATTTATCCAAAATTTTGACAAAGTGTGTTATTGAAAACACATGGAAGTTTACAAGATAAGAAACCACTAGGATCCGTTATAAAGTACAGTGTAGGTTCTTGTAACCACAGAAAATATGATATTTCATGTTTATCACAAATTTTATTTCTCATTTGATAAACTTTCTCCAGGTGCAAGCTGATATGACTTCCGGCATTATAATCCCCCCTTGAAGAACTCTTTTTCTATTGGAGATAACATGATGAAATTATCAGGATTCATGAATCGAGTGGTATTTACAATAGACGTCATGTGGTTCACAAATCAGTGTTAAATTAATCACCTGCACACGTTTCCTCATTTTGAAAGTTTGAATTTCTGAACATTGCCAAACATCATTGCTTGAGTTTAACAGTGCAAAAATAAGAAATGAATTTTTCTTTTCAAATTCAGTAAATATATGTAAATTGTGTTTGAGTAAAAATCAGATGTACAGAAATATCAAAAACAATTAATTGAAATAATAAGCATGACAGATGCTAAATTTAAGTAAAAGATTTAAATTGTTATGTTAGGAATTGTCTTCAACTTTTAACCTTATTTCAAGAAAATGGCGAAAGGTTGTTAAATATTTACAAGGATATTCAGGTTACGGAGCCTGTACTGTGACACATACAGCTGACAATATTATTTCATGTATCTTTTTGTATTATACCAGTAATAAGCCCACGCTTGCAATTAAGCCCACCCCTTACTAAAAATGTCATAATGAACTAATACCTACCTATAATTAAAACAGGAAGAAGTAATGGAGACTTGGAGTGTTGCCAGTGGTGACAGAGTAGTTATTCATTCATGTTGTATAATGATTGGGTTAAGTAAAGAACACTCCCCTATAAACTTATAGTTTATATTTGTTGCATTGTATAGTGGTAAAGTCTATATCGGCATTGAGCTGTTTGTTGTGTTGTATAGTGGTAAAGTCTATATCGGCATTGAGTTGTTTGTTGTGTTGTATAGTGGTAAAGTCTATATCAGCATTGCATTGTTTGTTGTGTTGTATAGTGGTAAAGTTTATATCAGCATTGAGCTGTTTGTTGTGTTGTATAGTGGTAAAGTCTATATCAGCATTGAGCTGATTGTTGTGTTTTATAGTGGTAAAGTCTATATCAGCATTAGGTTGTTTGTTGTGTTGTATAGTGGTAAAGTCTATATCAGCATTTCGTTGTTTGTTGTGTTGTATAGTGGTAAAGTCTATATCAGCATTGAGCTGTTTCTTGTGTTGTATAGAGGTAAAGTTTATATCAGCATTGAGTTGTTTGTTGTGTTGTATAGTGGTAAAGTCTATATCAGCATTGAGTTGTTTGTTGTGTTGTAGAGGGGTAAAGTCTATATCAGCATTGAGTTGCTTGTTGTGTTGTATAGTGGTAAAGTCTATAGCAGCATTTCGTTGTTTGTTGTGTTGTATAGTGGTAAAGTTTATATCAGCATTGAGCTGTTTGTTGTGTTGTATAGTGGTAAAGTCTATATCAGCATTGAGCTATTTGTTGTGTTGTATAGTGGTAAAGTCTTTATCAGCATTGAGTTGTTTGTTGTGTTGTATAGTGGTAAAGTCTATATCAGCATTGAGTTGTTTGTTGTGTTGTATAGTGGTAAAGTCTTTATCAGCATTGAGCTGTTTGTTGTGTTGTATAGTGGTAAAGTCTATATTAGCATTGAGCTGATTGTTGTGTTTTATAGTGGTAAAGTCTATATCAGCATTGAGCTGTTTGTTGTGTTGTATAGTGGTAAAGTCTATATCAGCATTGAGCTGTTTGTTGTGTTGTATAGTGGTAAAGTCTATATCAGCATTGAGCTGTTTGTTGTGTTGTATAGTGGTAAAGTCTATATCAGCATTGAGCTGTTTGTTGTGTTGTATAGTGGTAAAGTCTATATCAGCATTGAGCTGTTTGTTGTGTTGTATAGTGGTAAAGTCTATATCAGCATTGAGCTGTTTGTTGTGTTGTATAGTGGTAAAGTCTATATCAGCATTGAGCTGTTTGTTGTGTTGTATAGTGGTAAAGTCTATATCAGCATTGAGCTGTTTGTTGTGTTGTATAGTGGTAAAGTCTATATCAGCATTGAGCTGTTTGTTGTGTTGTATAGTGGTAAAGTCTATATCAGCATTGAGCTGTTTGTTGTGTTGTATAGTGGTAAAGTCTATATCAGCATTGAGCTGTTTGTTGTGTTGTATAGTGGTAAAGTCTATATCAGCATTGAGCTGTTTGTTGTGTTGTATAGTGGTAAAGTCTATATCAGCATTGAGCTGTTTGTTGTGTTGTATAGTGGTAAAGTCTATATCAGCATTGAGCTGTTTGTTGTGTTGTATAGTGGTAAAGTCTATATCAGCATTGAGCTGTTTGTTGTGTTGTATAGTGGTAAAGTCTATATCAGCATTGAGCTGTTTGTTGTGTTGTATAGTGGTAAAGTCTATATCAGCATTGAGCTGTTTGTTGTGTTGTATAGTGGTAAAGTCTATATCAGCATTGAGCTGTTTGTTGTGTTGTATAGTGGTAAAGTCTATATCAGCATTGAGCTGTTTGTTGTGTTGTATAGTGGTAAAGTCTATATCAGCATTGAGCTGTTTGTTGTGTTGTATAGTGGTAAAGTCTATATCAGCATTGAGTTGTTTGTTGTGTTGTATAGTGGTAAAGTCTATATCAGCATTGAGTTGTTTGTTGTGTTGTATAGTGGTAAAGTCTATATCAGCATTGAGCTGTTTGTTGTGTTGTATAGTGGTAAAGTCTATATCAGCATTGAGCTGTTTGTTGTGTTGTATAGTGGTAAAGTCTATATCAGCATTGAGCTGTTTGTTGTGTTGTATAGTGGTAAAGTCTATATCAGCATTGAGCTGTTTGTTGTGTTGTATAGTGGTAAAGTCTATATCAGCATTGAGTTGTTTGTTGTGTTGTATTGTGGTATAGTCTATATCAGCATTGTGCTGTTTGTTGTGTTGTATAGTGGTAAAGTCTATCAGCATTGAGTTGTTTGTTGTGTTGTATTGTGGTAGAGTCTATATCAGCATTGAGCTGTTTGTTGTGTTGTATAGTGGTAAAGTCTATATCAGCATTGAGCTGTTTCTTGTGTTGTATAGTGGTAAAGTCTATATCAGCATTGAGTTGTTTGTTGTGTTGTATAGTGGTAAAGTCTATATCAGCATTGAGCTGTTTGTTGTGTTGTATAGTGGTAAAGTCTATATCAGCATTGGGTTGTTTGTTGTGTCTGGAGAAAATATAGGAAAATGGGGGGAGCTGAATGCAAAAATATCTGATATTCCTAGGTAAAAAATGTTAAAGTGTAAATGCAAAAATCTGATTTTAAACTTTTTGTTAACATCTCAGAGAACTACCTAATTTTCAATGTTTTGATAAAACAATTTCACTTTGACCAAAAACCTCTCATTAGGAGGCACACTGCATCAGTTTTGGTTGGTCACTGATTCTTTCAAGGATTTACAAATCATAAACTAATTGTTTTTTCACCAGTATGTAGCATGCTCATCACTCGGTCGTAATTTAATTACGTAATTATATTTTTAACATATGAAGTGTCAGGGTGTTTTTTGCCGCTGGGCACTGTTGTAAACTAGGAGCACCTGTTCGTGCTCAAGGAGTGTGCACATGGGTTTAATTACATTAATTATCCAATTAGTAATTCCATCTCTTGTGAAGAGGATATTATAGAATACAGAGTCATTTGTAATGTAATTAAGAGCAGGTTTCATTCAGAAAATTTTCTTTTGACACTTGGAGTAAATGAGAGGATTTATATTTTCCAGCCGTGGCTGCCTCTATCATTTATGAGAGGGATGATGGACTTATAAAAACCTGCTACTGTCAGAGCTCTGAAATAAAAGTGCTGTACATCGACCTAAATTTATATACATCAGAATTGTATGTCCCAGTCGGGAATCATGACACTGGTTTTGAGGCTTGAATCTGAATTTGAGTCTGAATTGTTAGTGATATATATATCAAAATCAACTTACACACAAATATTTCACCAAGTTCAGGTGAAATTTGTAGAGAAATATCTCATTGATCAAAATTTTGAAGCTTTGTTTACTTCTTTACTTTAATTTCTGTACCATGATCTGTGGCACAGACTCCCCAGCATTTACTCTTTTTAGCCCACCATCATCTGATGGTGGGCTATTCAAATCACCCTGCGTCCATGGTCCGTCGTCCGTCCGTTGTCCGTGGTCCGTGGTCCGCCGTCCGCCGTCCGTCGTCCATCCGTAAACAATTCTTGTTATCGTTATTGCTCAAGAAGTACCAGAGGGATCTTTCTCAAATTTTATATGTAGGTTCCCCTTGGTCCTTAGCTGTGCAGGGCAACTTTTGAGACTGATCGGATAAACAACATGGCCGACAGGCAGCCATCTTGGATTTTGATAGTGAAAGTTTGTTATCGCTATTTCTCAAGAAGTACCAGAGGGATCTTTCTCAAATTTTATATGTAGGTTCCCCTTGGTCCTTAGCTGTGCAGGGCAACTTTTGAGACTGATCGGATAAACAACATGGCCGACAGGCAGCCATCTTGGATTTTGATAGTGAAAGTTTGTTATCGCTATTTCTCAAGAAGTACCAGAGGGATCTTTCTCAAATTTTATATGTAGGTTCCCCTTGGTCCTTAGCTGTGCAGGGCAACTTTTGAGACTGATCGGATAAACAACATGGCCGACAGGCAGCCATCTTGGATTTTGATAGTGAAAGTTTGTTATCGCTATTTCTCAAGAAGTACCAGAGGGATCTTTCTCAAATTTTATATGTAGGTTCCCCTTGGTCCTTAGCTGTGCAGGGCAACTTTTGAGACTGATCGGATAAACAACATGGCCGACAGGCAGCCATCTTTGATTTTGATAGTGAAAGTTTGTTATCACTATTTCTCGGGAAGTACGGGAGGGATCTTTCTCAAATTTTAAATGCAGGTTCCCCTTGATCCATCGTTGTGTATGTTAGATTTTGAGACTGATCCTAAAAACAAAATGGATTAAAAGAAGAACTAAACAGATATTTCTCATATTGCAATGATTGATTCTATTTCTTTCACATTAAGTACTGTACTAGTAAATATGTGAAATGACAAACTCACTTTGAAGGTTGGCTTTCATACACATCAGTATTAAGTTTAGATCAAAAGTTACCTCAAGTTGCATTTACTGTTAACATGACTCGATCAAACAGATTAGAGGAAAGAAGAGAAAAGATCAAACTGACAAAGAACTAATGAAGATGGTACAAAGGTGGGCGCCAAGATCCCTCTGGGATCTCTTGTTATGGAAGCTTATACCTAAGAACTAGAATAGAGAATGTTTCTGATTGTGTCAGAAATTATGAACTTTTGTGATTTCAGTCATTCCTTTAATCCTAAGTAAATTATGGGTTAGTCTTAATGTTTTCAGTGTATTTAATTGGATATATGAACTTTATTATTTAAATGTGTATTCTGATACCCAGTAATCAAATATCTATTTTATGTTAAAGTTTTTCACTCCCGTTTCATTCTTTTTGTTACATGTTCCATACAAACTTCATCAACCATATGATAAAAAGAGTCTTTTGGAGTTTCCTTTGTCATCATCATCATACAGTTTATCACCGGGTAAAAAAACTAAGATCAACACATATTCACCAACTTCAAAAGTGTATTTTTTTCTGGCAGCAAAGAAATACAAACTTAAACACATGTATATCACTTGTTTTTTTTAAGTGATATCATTTTCTCTCTGAAACATTCACATCTGTTTTATTTACACAGGTGTACACTTCAATGTTGTGGACCGGAGTGAATAAACAAAGCCAGGTCATTGGATGTTTGCAAAGGTCACCAGAGGTCATGGCTGATAAGCTGGTTCTCTACCTTATGTTGCTGACAGAGTATTGAATGGCTGCTGATTGCCTCGGTGATTGAAGATTCGAGGTAAGTCAAGACGATTGATATCTAAGGTCAAGGTCAAAATAAAACATGTGTTCTTCCATCTGACCTCACTATTGACCTCAAAATGTCCATCAACTTGGAGAGAAATACAAATACATGCATTTGGAATATTTTTTGATGATATTGAAAAAATATATGAATGTTGATACGCAAAAGCAAATCTTTTTGTATAATCGTGATAAATGTTATTACCACCTGGATCACAGTTCTCTTACTTGTTGCCTTCGAAATTTGAATGAAGTTATTTTTTTCGTGATTCAAATTTTCATTTCACCTGAAACAAATTCATGGAGTGTAAATTTCGTGATACACCTTTAACTTTTCTTACTCTCTATAAGAGGGTCTGGAAATGCGTTGGGTATATATGATACGTTTTGAAGCAGGGATTAAAGCAAAGTGAAAATACCTGAGAAATATAATTGTTATTACACAAAGTTAAATCCATAAATACTCACATTGAAATTAGTTAGCTAAGTGGCTTGTTTCCAGAGATGGAAAGATGACCAAATTCATCATTATACCTGGCAATTAAATCATAAACGTTTTAAATGTTTTGTAAGTTTGTATTTCTGAGGTAAATTTATGCTATGATGTTTCCTTTGGGTATTGCTACACTGCTTAGTCTAAATTGACCACAGACCAACTTAGTACTAAAGAATGGTGTCTGTTAATTTCTATACCGGTGTCTCTGTCCTCAATCAGGCCTGTCTTCAGCTGATTACAAAATCAGTTCAATATTGTGACATAAATGTCCACTGTTTTGGTTGCTATGGAAACTGAAAATAGATTTTCACTCTATACGTTTTTATTATAGGCTTGTATTGGTGAATTGCTGATTGAAAATTAGCAATGAAGCAGATCAATAGTTAGCGGTGTATAGTCCCTTAATGATTGTAAGACAGGCAAAGACTTAAATTTGTTTATATTATTATACGCTGGTGATTTCTGAGGATTATAGACCATATACTCATTATAATGGTTCCTAGGGGAGTCGTGAAACAAGAAGTCATAAGGACTTCAGAAATAAAGGTCACCATGCTTCCTTTTCTAAGGAGACTGAAGATTTGTCACGGTGAAGGAAAGCATCGAAGGGATAAATGATCATCACTACCAGTATTTTACCTTTATTACAATTTGCTTATGATAAGTTCTCATTCAATATCAAAATTACATCCCTAATTGAATAAAACCTAACTTCTTTTTAAGTATCAGGCTGATCTCCCTTGTTAATTATTAGGGTTACCTCCCTTAAATATAGACATTTCTTGGAAGTACTACACCATAACTTGACGTAAGTCACTGCAACATATATGTTCCACTTCACAGACTTTAACTCATTTCATGTGTTAACCTTGGTTCTATTTTGCTCTTACAAAAACTCCGATATTGCTAGTCCTATAGTCATCAAGTTGTATATTAGTGATGGACAATCGTTTTAAAATCAGAATTGAAAATCGGTTTGTAATCAGAAGTAGTGAACTGATTGATTATTGACTACATAATCGGTTTATAATTTTATGGGACCGAATACCCCAAAAAAATGAGAACACCACAGTTACCGCAATAGACAAGAGTTGTAAACTATACATTATATATAAAGAAAACATTTTAATCTGTTATACTAAAAATACTTTTACTTACGAAATACCTCCAAGAATACACCTTGTTCTTGTTTGACCTCTAGAGATCATTCCAATGACCTTCGGAGTCGAGCTGAATGTGGAAATTGATCGCTGTATACTTAACCCCCATATCTATAGCCTACTTTACTGTGCAGCATTGATCACATTTAACCTAAATGTATTACCACAATCTCATTAGCGTGCATCAACAGACATGAGGATGCAGGCGGAATGGCTGACTCGGGCTAAACAGAAGTGACACCGGCCCATTTACTAGTAACACAATTTACTGCGGTTTGATGAAACTGGCGCTACAGTTCTACTTAAGTACAAATTGTTTACAGGTTTTTTAGCAGAGGAAGCTTATAGACTAGTTCATTCAGGTTCTGAAGGAAGATACATAATGGTTAAATATTGTTTTTCTCTATCCTGAAAGTAAAAGAAATATTTGTCACTGGGTCGTAAACTCTTTGGAATGGATGTCCTATAAACCCCAGACACTGTACATGTGCACTCTGTATTCCCTGAATTGCTTGTGTGTGCTGATCTGAGGTCTGCCAGATTTGCTTTTAAGTTCTTTGTGTCGTATTCTTCAAATCCCACTGGTTTTACATATAGTACATTACAAGGCAAAATTCCTTTTTTTGGTAGGGGAGATAACCTATGCACACAATCTCTAGATTCAGTATTTTCAAGCTACAAAATAAAAAAACAAAAACAAAAAAACAATGTCCTGTTCAATGCTTTATTCATTATTTTTTTCCCCAATGACTTGACAAAACAAAAAGCATGTTGCTTTTTGTCTGCACTGGTCAGATTAATATTTTGGCTGATGCCACAGGCTATTTGTTTTATAAAATAACAGGTCAGGGATGACCATATATATGGGTTTTTTCAACAGTTTTATTTTTGTTCGGTCAGACAAAAAGTTTAACACTATAATCTATGGTCTACCAATTTTAATTTGGCTAAAAAAGGAATTTCAGAAATTCTTTGTAGGTATACACAAATGATGTCAGAAATCATGATATTAAAGAATTCATTCATAAGAAATATTAATTACTATATTGATTCCAAACATCTGTGTGCTACTGGACCTGTTGGTAACATATAAGTTGTTTTAAGGGAAACAAGTCAGTATAGATACAGTCTACAAATAGAATATTTTACGAAGCAATTGTCACCGTTTTCTGACGTATGTAAATGAGGACAAAAACATGCATATTCATTTTCTTACAAAGTTCATCTGACAGTTGCACATTAATTTAACAAAATGTCAGAGGAGACAGTGGCTGTTCAGGGAAACCCTTGGCTAGAGTACGAAGGATCAATGTTGAATTAATGTGTATAGGAACATTGGGTCTGATCAATGGAAGAGGCTGAGACGGACGTCTGATGGAACAAACTATACAGTCGGTCTTCATCCAAATTTGTGCACGAAAGGAGGAGAAAAATCAATCGTGGACCTCATAACAAATTCATTTGTCTGTCCCTCTGTGTACAATAAAGGAAGGGGTAAACTGTGTTCTGTTTACCGCACGCAACAGTTTATCTCGTCCAGAAGGAAAGTTGTTCTGTCGCCCTTACTGCACCGCCAGCCATGATGCCCGTTTTTTTGCGTATTCCACTGACGCGTGATTGAGGCGTCAATATTTATACCACCATATCTAGGATCTGACAAATCTTAGCCGAAATATTGATCAGGATATATCAGGGCTCCTTTTTTCTGACAGAGGTTCTTTATGGTTGATTTGAAGATACAGGGTTCTGCTTTATGTATTAATGGCCCGCTTCAGAGAGATTTCCCTGGAACAGCATTTTTAGTCTCATTCTGGTTTATATAGATTTTAATGGTGCAGTTAAGAATATTTTTAGTAGTTTACTTAGATGATTTCTTGGGTCATTCATAGTAGGTCGGGCCTCATATTTCCATTTCCAAATTATTTTTTATTTTCATATACAAATTTGATATCTTTACCATCTTCTACAGTTGTTGAACACCATCCAATACAAATTTTTGGATCTATGCATGCGCTAGTGATTTCGTTTGAAAATAATGATTAAAAATAAATGTTGCACAGAAAAACACAATTATAACCAGTGCAGATAATGTTTTTTTTGCTTATCATCTATAGTACAAAGATGTTGAGTGGTTTGATAAGGATCGTCCTTGCTAAATATATCTGATGTAGCATGCATTCAAAGTCTGGTCGTCAGAACAACATTGGCAATTGCAACTGTACATGACGTAAAAAAAGCAGTACTTTTATTTGAATGACTACAATAAAACATGCTGTGTATATTGTGGTGCTCTGTCCCGTTTATAATACTGTGATGTCATAGACAGTTTTACACTTGCCAACTTTTGAATATTTTCCATGGGGGAGATTCAAATTATGTTCAAAATTAAAAACATCAATAAATTGTATGAATATACCCCAAAAGGAAATAAATTGTATGTATATACCCCAAAGGGAAAGAATCACACTTCAAAATGACATTTTTTGGGTTGGTATTTCAGTTGAAATCATTAGATCTTAGAACATAGGAATAGTTAAGCGAGTTCTCTGATTGAAAATGGTAAATTTAAGGGTCCAAAGTAGAGAGTCTCCCTCCTAAATAGGTAGAATTGGCAAGTAGGCAGTTTATTGGCACACAGCTTTGGTTTGGCGTATCAAGTTTTATCACATCATGTACTGTGTTATCCAATGAATATACCCATGTTATATTTTTTTGCGTATTAACCCATGTAATAGGACCTATCAGCTCTGTGATTGGTTGTAAGTTTTGAATGTTTCAATTGTGACGTCACGCATAGGACAATTAAGTACATAACGTCACAGACTTACGCACTTTAGTGAAAATGGCGGCTTTTTACATGTTAAGGTTGCATGAAAATTGTCGTTTTACACAATAAATGCCACAAATCTTGATTATGTGATAAAAAGGATCTTAAACTCGTTTTCATTTCAAATGAAATTATGAAACTTGTCACAAATTTTTCCTTTTAGCTCGCCTCTATTCTTAGACTCGTTTCATAAATCTCATATGAAATGGAAACTGATGTAAGTTCATGTATATATAAATTTGTTTTGGAGTGTTCATTTAGAATATAACTAAATTTTTACCAGTCCCTCCTAAAATGTACCCATAATGATTGTTCCCCTCTGATTTGATCATTTGTTGGCCCTTATGACCAATCCTGTGTTGATCGGCCATTAAGGATGTTAAAATAATAACAATCTATCCGATTTGCATTAATTTTATGATTTCTAATGTTATAAATTAAAAATTGCTTATCAATTTATACAGGAACACAGCAGTATGTACAGGAAATGAAGCACTTTGAGATTTTAAGTCTTCAAAACCCAATCGGGAAATCTTTGTGTATACTTTCAGTGAAGGGATATCAAGATTTACCTTGCTTTGATGTGTACAATCATGTTGTAATTTATATAAGTTAATGAAGTTAAGCTTTTAAATAGTATTTGTTATTGGTGGTTGTTTGAATAAATCTTAGCTTCACAATTTCTACTTACATGTATAATGGGCAGAGGCTATGTCCAAAAATATTTCTATTACATATTTCGCCACTTTTTTTTGTGGGGTGGTTTTATGTAAGCTTCACAACATTTACTTACGAGGGCAGAGGCTATGTCCAAAAATATTTTTATTACATATTTCGCCACTTTTTTTTTGTGGGGTGGTATTATGTTAGCTTCACAACATTTACTTACGAGGGCAGAGGCTATGTCCAAAAATATTTTTATTATGTATGTTGGTACCTTTTTACTTGATAGAAAGTTGAGAACTAATTTGATATTAAATTATCATGATGCTTTTATCTAATAAATTGTGATTTATGGCCAAAAATCTTTCACAACCCATCTATAATCTGTAAATTATTTTGTAAGTCATGTTCAGTCCCCCTGGAATATGTATTGTATTAGCACTATAGGATGTAACTTATAATTGTGAAAACTTACTTCTGATCGAGTTAAATATTAATCAATAAAAATAATTTTGTTCCAAAATGACAATAATAAATTCCAATCTGAAATGCCAATAATAAACTGGAATTTGAAAATGAAGTGCAGAGAATTTGTTCAGATGTAGAGGTCGTTAATTGCCAGATATTGCGTGATGCGTTTAAGATAAGTGTGTGTATTATTTATGTAGATTGTCTGAAAGCTGAGGGGCTTCTGTATGTTACAACAGTGGAATCAATGATTTAACCTACTCCACACAAACACAGGAGTATCTCTGGAGGCAGCTGTGCCAAGCCTTGTCATCTTAACGATCTGAAAAATAGCATACAGAGTAAGTTTTGTGTCTAAAATGCAAATGTCATACCCGACCCGTTCAGCTAAACATCCACGAATCTTCTCCTTGATCAGAGTTGTTTGATGCTTAAAAAAACTTCGTATGAATTTTAATTTTACAACAACGCAGTTTTAAAGATTGTCATACTTTTAACAAAAGTGAGGTCATGATGGTATAGTGTTTAAAGCACTGTTAGCTTTAGCTTTGTAATATGTTCAAGAAAATTTTCAATCAGAAATATTTTTTAAAAATCTACGAATATAAAAAGCAAAAGGCCAGTTTTTCTGATTCAAATTGATACGACCAGAAAAAACAATGGAAATAGTATATCTTTTTGTAAACAAATATGAAATTATAAAATCTAAAATTTTGAGTTAATGGGTTGTTATGGTGACAAGTGTTTGTAACCCTGGGTGTTTTTGGGCCTATGAGTGGAGGATTTTGATGTACAAGTGGGGAGAGAGGTGGCACTCACACATACCTGGCCATAGTACCTCCTCCAATTACTGTTAATATTTAATCAGTAAAACCCCATTATCCTGTAGTAGTGTTATGAATATTTCATACTCTGCCTATCGTTGGCTTTGGAGATAGAGAAACGTTTTCAGATGTGCCGAGCGTACGCGTGTTAAATGGCTTCCGAAAGAGGTTTAGGTGGGGGATTAATCTGTAATGCTAGAGGTTTATCATAAAAAAAAAAGAGTTGATTTTTTTTCTGAGATAGATTTTTTTTGTGTGTCACAGGACATTAATTTCACGCGCTGTTAATAGGATTAGAATGAGGTGGCGTAAAGGGCAGATGTCTGGTGCACGTGTTGGTATGTAAACAGCGTCCAGGCCCGTACTGTTGGTGGCCACACTTACCTAAACCATTAAATACTACCAGCACACAGTTTCCTCTGTAATTGAATTGAAAAGTACAGAAGATGGATTTCGAAATTTGATAATGCTTGTTGCTGTAAAACTGTAGTAAAATTACTTGTAAGTTCTCTGGGTAATATAGGGAGATTGTAGATTTATGTAAATCTGGAGAAAGACATCCTCATTCCTCCAGGAATCAATTTTTATTTTTTTGATAACACCTTGCAAGAACCTTTTATTAGTTTAAATATATTTTATTGTAAAAACATACATATACATATACATGTACAATGTATCAGCCCTATGCTTTGCCAAATTACAAGGCCTTCTCCAAAAGCTTAAAAAGTTATTGTTTATAGATTAAAGGAAAATCTCAATGCAAGTAGAAAAATATATATTTTGAAAATATAAATTGTTGTTCCATATTCCATCTTCAACTTTTTGATAATTCACATATTTGAGGATTTTATTCAGTAAATTGAATCTATATTGTGACCAAGTTTGCCAGTAAGTATTGTGATAAACCAGTACCATTGTCCTCCAGATCGGAGTATTACAATTCTCTAAACCAGTACCATTGTCCTCCAGATCAGAGT
Source organism: Mizuhopecten yessoensis (assembly GCF_002113885.1). Taxonomy (NCBI): domain Eukaryota; kingdom Metazoa; phylum Mollusca; class Bivalvia; order Pectinida; family Pectinidae; genus Mizuhopecten; species Mizuhopecten yessoensis. The sequence continues at coordinate 190,654 of NW_018408620.1, read as the reverse complement.
ATTACAATTCTCTAAACCAGTATAATTGTCCTCCAGATCGGAGTATTACAATCCTCTAAACCAGTATCATTGTCCTGCAGATCGGAGTATTACAATTCTCTAAACCAGTATAATTGTCCTCCAGATTGGAGTATTACAATTCTCTAAACCAATACCATTGTCCTGCAGATCGTAGTATTACAATTCTCTAAACCAGTATAATTGTCCTCCAGATCGGAGTATTACAATCCTCTAAACCAGTATCATTGTCCTCCAGATCGGAGTATTACAATTCTCTAAACCAGTACCATTGTCCTCCAGATCAGAGTATTACAATTCTCTAAACCAGTATAATTGTCCTCCAGATCGGAGTATTACAATCCTCTAAACCAGTATCATTGTCCTGCAGATCGGAGTATTACAATTCTCTAAACCAGTATAATTGTCCTCCAGATTGGAGTATTACAATTCTCTAAACCAATACCATTGTCCTGCAGATCGTAGTATTACAATTCTCTAAACCAGTATAATTGTCCTCCAGATCGGAGTATTACAATCCTCTAAACCAGTATCATTGTCCTCCAGATCGGAGTATTACAATTCTCTAAATCAGTATCATTGTCCTCCAGATCAGAGTATTACAATTCTCTAAACCAGTATCATTGTCCTCCAGATCGGAGTATTACAATCCTCTAAACCAGTATCATTGTCCTCCAGATCGGAGTATTACAATTCTCTAAACCAGTATCATTGTCCTCCAGATCGGAGTATTACAATTCTCTAAACCAGTATCATTGTCCTCCAGATCGGAGTATTACAATTCTCTAAACCAGTATCATTGTCCTCCAGATCGGAGTATTACAATTCTCTAAACCAGTATCATTGTCCTCCAGATCGGAGTATTACAATTCTCTAAACCAGTATCATTGTCCTCCAGATCGGAGTATTACAATTCTCTAAACCAGTATCATTGTCCTCCAGATCGGAGTATTACAATTCTCTAAACCAGTATCATTGTCCTCCAGATCGGAGTATTACAATTCTCTAAACCAGTATCATTGTCCTCCAGATCGGAGTATTACAATTCTCTAAACCAGTATCATTGTCCTCCAGATCGGAGTATTACAATTCTCTAAACCAGTATCATTGTCCTCCAGATCGGAGTATTACAATTCTCTAAACCAGTATCATTGTCCTCCAGATCGGAGTATTACAATTCTCTAAACCAGTATCATTGTCCTCCAGATCGGAGTATTACAATTCTCTAAACCAGTATCATTGTCCTCCAGATCGGAGTATTACAATTCTCTAAACCAGTATCATTGTCCTCCAGATCGGAGTATTACAATTCTCTAAACCAGTATCATTGTCCTCCAGATCGGAGTATTACAATTCTCTAAACCAGTATCATTGTCCTCCAGATCGGAGTATTACAATTCTCTAAACCAGTATCATTGTCCTCCAGATCGGAGTATTACAATTCTCTAAACCAGTATCATTGTCCTCCAGATCGGAGTATTACAATTCTCTAAACCAGTATCATTGTCCTCCAGATCGGAGTATTACAATTCTCTAAACCAGTATCATTGTCCTCCAGATCGGAGTATTACAATTCTCTAAACCAGTATCATTGTCCTCCAGATCGGAGTATTACAATTCTCTAAACCAGTATCATTGTCCTCCAGATCGGAGTATTACAATTCTCTAAACCAGTATCATTGTCCTCCAGATCGGAGTATTACAATTCTCTAAACCAGTATCATTGTCCTCCAGATCGGAGTATTACAATTCTCTAAACCAGTATCATTGTCCTCCAGATCGGAGTATTACAATTCTCTAAACCAGTATCATTGTCCTCCAGATCGGAGTATTACAATTCTCTAAACCAGTATCATTGTCCTCCAGATCGGAGTATTACAATTCTCTAAACCAGTATCATTGTCCTCCAGATCGGAGTATTACAATTCTCTAAACCAGTATCATTGTCCTCCAGATCGGAGTATTACAATTCTCTAAACCAGTATCATTGTCCTCCAGATCGGAGTATTACAATTCTCTAAACCAGTATCATTGTCCTCCAGATCGGAGTATTACAATTCTCTAAACCAGTATCATTGTCCTCCAGATCGGAGTATTACAATTCTCTAAACCAGTATCATTGTCCTCCAGATCGGAGTATTACAATTCTCTAAATCAGTATCATTGTCCTCCAGATCGGAGTATTACAATCCTCTAAACCAGTATCATTGTTCTCTAGATCGGAGTATTACGATCCTCTAAACCAGTATCGTTGTCCTCCAGATCGGAGTATTACAATTCTCTAAAACAGTATCATTGTCCTCCAGATCGGAGTATTACAATTTTCTAAACCAGTACCATTTATCATTGTCTTCCAGATCAGAGTATTACAATCCTCTAAACCAGTATCATTGTTCTCTAGATCGGAGTATTACAATCCTCTAAACCAGTATCATTGTCTTCCAGATCAGATTATTACGATCCTCTAAACCAGTATCATTCTTCTCTAGATCAGAGTATTACAATTCTCTAAAACAGTATCACTGTCCTCCAGATCGGAGTATTACAATCGTCTAAACCAGTATCATTGTTCTCTAGATCAGAGTATTACAATTCTCTAAAACAGTATCACTGTCCTCCAGATCGGAGTATTACAATCCTCTAAACCAGTATCATTGTCTTCCAGATCAGAGTATTACGATCCTCTAAACCAGTATCATTGTTCTCTAGATCAGAGTATTACAATTCTCTAAAACAGTACCATTGTCCTCCAGATCGGAGGATTACAATTCTCTAAACCAGTACCATTGTCCTCCAGATCGGAGTATTCCAATTCTCTAAATCAGTATCATTTTCCTCCAGATCGGAGTATTACAATCCTCTAAACCAGTATCATTGTCTTCCAGATCAGAGTATTACAATCCTCTAAACCAGTATCATTGTCCTCCAGATCGGAGTATTACGATCCTCTAAATCAGTACCATTGTCCTCCAGATCGGAGTATTACGATCCTCTAAACCAGTACCATTGTTCTCTAGATCAGAGTATTACAATTCTCTAAACCAGTACCATTGTCCTCCAGATCGGAATTTTACGATCCTCTAAAACAGTATCATTGTCCTCCAGATCGGAGTATTACAATTCTCTAAACCAATATAATTGTCCTCCAGATCGGAGTATTACGATCCTCTAAACCAGTATCATTGGCCTCCAGATCGGAGTATTACAATTCTCTAAACCAGTATCATTGGCCTCCAGATCGGAGTATTACAATTCTCTTAAACATGCAGTACCATTGTCCTCCAGATCCGAGTATTACGATCCTCTAAACCAGTATCATTGTCCTCCAGATCCGAGTATTGCAATTCTCTAAACCAGTATCATTGTCCTCCAGATCAGAGTATTACGATCCTCTAAACCAATACCATTGTCCTCCAGATCGGAGTATTACAATTTTCTAAACCAGTACTATTGTCCTCGAGATCGGAGTATTACGATCCTCTAAACCAATATCATTGTCCTCCAGATCGGAGTATTACAATTTTCTAAACCAGTACCATTGTCCTTCAGATCGGAGGATTACAATTTTCTAAACCAGTACCATTGTCCTTCAGATCGGAGTATTACAGTTCTCTAAAACAGTACTATTGTCCTACAGATCCGAGTATTATGATCCTCTAAAATAGTACCAGGACCCTCCAGACCGTCGAATGACGATCTTTTAAACAGTACCATGATTGCTTAATCTCCCTTTTAACCAATCAATGTAGCTATTTGGACTGATTGGACTAAGCTTGCTTTGCGTAAGTCTCATTAAGGGGTAGATTTACAGCCACAGGGAATTATGCTGGTGTAAGGAAACCTTATTTGACATGGTCCCCCAGGGATTTGCAGGGTCAAGCTTGGGTCATGTGTGCCGGCCATACACTATGAAGGTGTTAATGTAAAGAGACAGACTTTCTGTGGGTTTCCTATTGATCACTTGTGATCTTCTGATTTCTGTGGGCGTGGAATAAATCAGGAAGTTTACAGTAGTATGAAGCTATTTGATACAAGCCAAATTCTTCCATTGATTATAAATCTGCCCACTGATATAAAATCCTTGAGTGGGTGTTTTTGATGCATTTTCATTACGCAAAAAGTTATGATTTCTGAATACTTACATTTTGACTTCGTTTCTTAATATACAAGACTTTTAATTACCTGTGGAGATAATAGAAACACATTTGTATTTCCTCAGATATAATGGATACCAGCTGGTCAAAGGCAATCCAAATATGTTGGAAATACTTTTGTGGCTTTTAAAATTTGCCTATGAATTTTGCAAACTTTCCTTGTTAATTGTAAATGAAATTTTTGTTTTTGTAATTTAATTCATTGTGGTGTCAGTTGCTTGTTAGTTGATAATAGATGAATGCTTTGTTAAAACACAGTCCACCCATACATAATTTAGATTTTTGACTCATTTTTTTCTCGGCAGGAACAATCCTGGTCAGGGGTTGATGTGGATGGGAGACTCTCATATTACTAGGTTTAAGTTGTGCTTCCATTTTTCACTAAAAAAGTACTGTTATTGTTTTTATCATTTAAATTGATATTGATCCTGTATGACCTTGTTAACCCAAGGTCATAAAAACCTGATGACATTGCTGATTGATGAGGTTTTAAAGCCAACTATGGTAAACTTCTCCATTCAGCTGTTGAAAGTGCAATCCACTTTTTACAATATCAGTATGTATACTTTCATGAATTTTAAAGGAAAATGTAGCACTAAGCAAAGGTTCACATCAGCACTTCTAGGGCAGTTAAAACGTTTGCTTAAAAAAAAATAACAAAAAATAGTGAGAATTTAAAAAAAAAGATAACTATGCTTTAAAGAGTTGATCCCTAGTATATATTTTGTCGTTAATGCTGAATATTGCATCAGAATGTCCCGACTGACATCCATAAACAGGCAGTTTTGTTAGCTCAGGAATCAAAACAAGCATGTTTTTCTGGTGTTCGTTATTGATTATCGAAAAATGTCATTTTGATGCATTATGTTTGTCGTCACCTGATGACTTGCCAGGTTAAAGGGGAGTGAGGAGGCCACCAGGATTTCATGCTCCACTAGATCTAACCTTTTATATTGGCTGTCAATAATTTACAGCGATTCTATAAATGTGTTGTAGTGTTCCGACAGGTAGATGGATGCGTTTACGGAGAAATGACACGACCAGGGTCGAGTGGCAAAGGTAGTAGTGATGCTTTTGTGTAAGATCTCAATTTATATCCTAATAAAAATGGAAGTCGTTTCGGGTGATTAGATGAGGGATGAGATTTTTAGATCATCGGTGCCAAGGGCATTGCCATCTGTCTTTGTCCGCCATTGTCCAATGACCACCAATAGCATATGGACATTTTTTAGTTTTAAAGAAATGTCAATAGACATGCTGCAATGACATTTGGTATGAAGATTCCTTGGGTCAGGTTGGAAAATGGCGGTTCTGAACCCCCTTAAGCCATGGAGACAAACCAAAATTTGGAAATTGCTATTCTGAAATATCCTACTATAGAAGGAGGTGGAAATCATAGTTATATTTAGTCTGATTACTTCCCGGGGAGCGGGGGCCAAGTGGAAGGCGTCTGACATTCTGATGCCACTACCCCCTCCACCATTGGGTCGCGGGTTCGAGACCTACGTGGGGCAGTCGCCTGGTACTGGCCATAGGTCGGTGGTTTTTTCTCCGGCTTTCCTCCACCAACAAAACCTGGCACGTCCTTAAATGACCATAGCTGTAAATAGGATGTAAAACACAAACAAACCAAACACAATGATTACTTTCTTGTTTTATTGTCATTGGTTATTACTGCAGTTCGAATTAGGAAATATGTCTACTTTTATCCCTGCTTCTACAGAAGTCAGCAGTATAATTAATAGGTATTCGCTTTGTGTGTGTGATTGAATGTGCCTGTGTATGTCCACACGGACTGCCATTTCTAGAGCATATCACAATTCACAGTTCACAGTTTCGTAAAAAGGCATAAACTTGTAGGTACATCACTGGACGACATTGTGTCACATCCTAAAATGAGGTTACTATGACCTCTATTTGACCTTTGACCTTGACCTTAATTACTTTAAACAAAGTGAAATACAGGTTTCCAAAGCATTATTAGGGCCCCGTATCGGAGATACAGGTGCCCTTTATTAATCACTCTGTCTGTCTGTCTGTCTGTCTGTCTGTCTGCCTGTCTGTCTGTCCGTCCACAAATTTTGTTCCTGGCTGATAACTTTGATATTTATTGACCGATGTACATGAAACTTGGTCAAGATGTTCAGTTCACAAAAATACACATTGAGGTAAAAAGTCAAGGTCAAAGGTCAAGGTCATTAGGTTCAAAGGTCAAGGTCAAATTTTACATATTTTCACTGATGAACATTTTGTTATGACATTATGAAGCAAAGTTGATCAGATTTAACAAGGAGTCAACTGACCAAAGGTCAAGGTCATCGGGTCAGGGGTAAAGGTCAAATTTTGTAGTTTTTCACTGGTGAACCAATTCGCTATGACATTATGGAGCAGAGTTGTTGGGAATTAAACAAAGAGACACACTGAGGTAAAAAGTCGAAGTCAAAGGTCAAGGTCATTAGATTCAAAGGTCAAGGTCAAATTTTGCATCTTTTCACTGATGAACATTTTGTTATGTTATCTCTGTTGTTATGACATGATGAAGCAAAGTTGATCAGAATTAAACAAGGATTCAATTGACCAAAGGTCAAGGTCATTGGGTCAAAGGTCAAAGTTAAATTTTGTATCTTTTCACTGGTGAACATTTTGCTATGACACTTTGAAGCAATATAGCTCAGAATTAAACAAGGAGTCAATTGACCAAAGGTCAAGGTCACGGTGTCAAAGGTGAAGGTTAAATTTTGTACCTTTTCCCTGATCAAGTGATGAACATTTTGTTGTGACATTATGAAGCAATGTTGTTCAGACCTTAACACAGAGTCAACTGACCTTAGGTCCAGGTTACGGGGTCCAAAGGGTCAAGGTCAAGTTTTGTATTTTTCACTGATGAACATTTTGTTTTGATATTAAAAAGCAAAGATGGTCGGAATTAAAGAATAAGTCAACTGACCAAAGATCAGGGTCACTGGGTTAATGGTCAAGGTCATTTGGGTCCAAAAGTCAAAGACAAAGTGGATCTCTGACTTTGACCCTGGCTCATGATGGAGGAGGGATATAAGGTGAAATAAAATAAATCAAAGCTAACAAATGAGTATTACACCGGTATTTACATTTCTGTTAGCCCAGCAAATATGCAGGTGGAAGGAAACAAGACTCACATCATAGTACATGTAAAATGTATATTTTGCTTCCTTGCGATTATTTTTGAAGTCCAAATATCAAACATCAAGCTCAGCTATATGGGCAGATTGCTTCTTGATGATTATGGGGGATATGTTGCCACAAGATGGGGCCCTTACTGACCAGTCAGTGTTCTAGTTATCTTAGCTACCATTTCATGTATGGACATAGAACTTGGTCAGAGGGTACTTTATGGTCAAGTAATATGTCATGTAATGATTAGGGCTGGGACGAATCAGGATTTTTTCGAATCGGTTCGATTTCAATTTTGATCCCTTTGAATCGATTTTTTCGAATCGATTCACTTGATGCACACTTTCTCATAAAAACATAAGAATCAAGTATAAAACCTTTGTTTAATGTATAACAAAACAAAAGTAACAGTTTATAAAGTAGCCATGGTAACATATTAAAGTTTTTACCAAGTTAAAATGTTTTTAATGCTAGGGGTAGATCGTGTTGATATATATTGATTGCTGCGAGTCATTAATTGAAATGCCATGCTTTCTTTTTAAAAGATTTGACATCGAAGACGTAGACACTGTTTGGTATTTGAATGCAGTGTTCCCTGTCACTTTTGTAATTGTTTTTTAGGTCACCTGAGCTTTAGCTCAAGTGACCTATTGCTATCCGTTTTCGTCCGTCGTCGTCCGTCGTCCGTCGTCCGTTAACATTTTACATTTCAAACTTAAAGTCAAGTTCTGCTGGGCCGATTGAACTGAAAGTTGGTAGGAATGATC